>NW_023596921.1:9355859-9388627 GCF_011947565.3 Pollicipes pollicipes | reverse complement strand
ACGACCGCTCACACACCCCGAACGACTCCTCACCCCGCACGTCCCACCGACTCTATCCACTCACTCTCCTCGCCCAACACTGTCGCCAACACGCGCCGACACACGCACGCGCCTCGCCCAACACGTCGCTCACCGGCACGCGCCGCGCCTGTACACGCCCGCGAGCCGCCCCAGTGATGCACCCCTTGGGCTTTGCCAGCCGGGATGCCTTCTCCACCGCAAGTGCCCAGTCCGGCGACGACACTGTCACACCCCATCCCTGCGGGCTGTCGGCAGCATTCACGGCGCCGAGACAGCCGAAACAGGCGGTCTCTCCTCACTCGCCCTCCCCCCTCCCCCCCCCCCACCGTCGACGGCAGCAGCACGGCGCCGAGACAGCCCGAGCACGCGGTCTCTTCCCTGCTTCCCCTTCCCCTGCCCCCCCCCCCCTCCCCAACCCCCCACAGTCGACGGCAGCACCACGCCGGTGGTCGCAAACGTAAACATCGCGGCGATGTGACACAAGAGACGGAGGCTGATACAGCCCCCCTGTAATCACATGCACATAACATCAGGCTTCGACATGAAATCATCACACGAGGTGGAGAGTCACGAATCAAAGACTTAGCCGAACCGAATTGAGCAAGAACGTACGCTCCGTGCGCCCCATTCTACAAGGGAAGCTCCTGGCATGAGACGGGCGCAGGAAACGAGCCTAGAAACAAACAGACCCAGCATGAGGTGTAAACGTTGCCCCCCCCCCCCCAGGGCTCGCCCCCACGCACACCTTGGTCCATCCATTAAAGGGAGCATTCACATTTTACTTCACTCGAACAACGCAAATTCACTTGCTATCGAGCAGAAAAACCTCACGAGACTGCACGGGGGCGATTTGAGCCAAGACCTGGACAGCGCTTATCGACACGGGCGACCTACGAAGGTCACAAACACCAGCCGTTCCACCGTTCACAGCCGGGTGCGGGGAAACACGCAATGGCGACTAACCGAGCACGGCCAGCGGCGGCCAGCACGTCCTCTGGGCTGCCGCTACGGCCGCGTCTCTCTCTGAAAATACTGGACTCCGACCTGCCGAGACAATAGCGCTAAAGCGTCGCATTGGCCAAAATGAGCGGGGCACGGACGGCCGGCGCGCGGCACGAGCGCGCCCTGCCGGGCGGCCGGGGCCGTTCGCTTCGGCCTGGGTCGGCCTGGGCCGCCCATCACACCCGCTTCCATGGTTGGCCGTCGGTCGGCTGGGCCGTCAGGCCGTGCTCCTGCCGGAACCACTCGACGAACTCGTCCAGCATGACGGGCCCTGCGGCAGGCGACGGGTGCGGGCGTCAGCTGGCGGCGACACGACAGGCACGGCCGGCCCTCCGGCGGGCGCGAGCCGTGACTCACGCCAAACCCGCACGGCTCGTGCTAGACGGAAGGGCTCAGGCCCCTCAGCAGCGGTCACGAACACGGCCCGATCGGACTGTGCAACCGAGCACGAGCCGTCGCTGAGGCCGTCGGGCGGGGCGTGGGCCCCGGCCGCAGGAACGGCCACTCACACTCAACGAACGGCAGCCGTAAAGATCGGCAGCCGGCGGCACTGGCGGCGACGGGCGGACGCCGACCCCGGCCTAATGCACAGTGCCGACACAGTCCAGCCAACAGCCACCAGACAAATCATGGCGAAGTCGGCCGGGCCGGACTCCGGCCTGGCTCAATTTCGTGCCAAACGTACGTTTTCAGCACCCAATTCACAACATAGGTGTTTAACTGTCAGCACATTACTGTCCATCGCCGTGAAACCCACGAACGTCACACGAAAGCGCAGCGGCACGCTTTCGTCCGTTTTCAATCACAAATTCAACAGCGACTGCACATAAACCACAACTGAAATTCTGCTCTGCACTCGGCCCTTCGCAGCCACCGTGGGCGCCTTCCCGGCACCGGGAGCTGACCGCATCAGCCCCGCGGCAGTGAGCCGGCGCGGACCGGCGCGCCCCAGGGGCGACGGTGCGCACTCACAAGCGCCGTTCTCGTCATAGTTGGCCATGTCGGGAGCGATGGTGCGCGAGAACTCGAGAATGTTGTTCCACTGGTCCTTGTTGACAACGCGGTACTTGCACCGCTCCAGGTACTTGTGGAAGGAGCCGTAAATGGGCCAGTTCTTGCCCAGCAGCAGCTGCAGCAGGGCCCGGCCGATCTCTATATCCAGACTGCGCTGGTCCTTGTCCTGTTGAAGGAAACAGGTTGCTGTGTCACCGCCGCGTTGTAAGGAGATATCGTTATTGAGCGAGACGGGAGCATTGAGAGATGACGTCATATTGGGCAGCATCAGGGCACGCGTGGCCAGAGACAGCATCAGAAGCACGCATCACACGGGGCTGGTCATCGGCAGCACGAGTCACCAGGCGAAGAGTCATTAGAATGTATCACCATAGGATCACGGGATGCAATCCCAGGGACTACGTACCACAACAGCGTTTGTAGGGAAAAGAGACATGAGTGAAAAGTCACCAGGATCACTCGTCACTAGAGCCTGCTTTGGAAGGAGTATGGATCCCAGGAAGTATATCAGGACCACGTGTCAACAGTAGAGGTTATATCAGGACCACGCGTCGCGGCGGCGGGTTATCAGGAGGTGTGTCACAAGCGGTCATCAGGAGCAGGCGTCGTCAACGAAGTGGTCGTTGGGAGCACGCGTTACAGGGGAACGGGTCATAAAGGGTCATAAAGGTCATCACAAGTGGAGAAGGGTCATTGGGGGCACGTGTCACCAGAGAAAGATTATCAGGAACACATGTTACACGAGGAGGATCATTAGGAACACATGGCACATGGGAAAGGGTACCGAAAGCTTCTGACACTGGGAGAAGGGCCATCGAAAGCACGCATTGCGGGGTGGGAAGGGGGGGGGGGGCGATGGGCAGCACGTGACTCTTATGACCCTCTTGTGATACGCGATCACGATGGCACTCCTCTGATAACGTGCTCTTAGTGGCCATTCACCCACTGACAAGTGCTTGTCCTTCCCTGGTGACTGGTTGGAAAGAACCCAGTGCTATCGGAGGGGCGTGCGAAGCTGAGACATCGGAAACACAGCGTCATCAGCAAAGCAAGTCGGTTCCATCAACCATAGGTGGCGCCAGCTGCGTTGGCCGCCGCCTGCGAGTTCATAACCACTCCACGTGAAGAAGGCTGCGCAAACTCTCAGCGCTCCGGACCAATTGTCGCTGATTGGCAATGGGTGCCAGCTGCTGGCAACGCGGTCCATATATCCGCCAATAACCCGACGAGACCCTCCCACGTAGTCCCGCAACAAGACGAAGCTGAAATATGCTGACCGTCACTCGCCGCTCCAACCACGCCGCGCATTAGCAAACTTTTTATGTATGTGTTGTTATAATGTCACGTCAAAAGTAGCAAAATTTTCGTTTCATAAAGACGTCAATTTCAAATGAGATCCAGCATCTGTCAAACCGCACCAAACTGCTGAAAATGCGAGCTCTCACTTGTCAACGCGGGCCGCATGGACCTTATCTAATTTCCCACTCATATCTTCGGTGCACGCAATAACCTAGTTACCTCGGATGACGTGAGCTCTCAATTGTGTTCTGTGAAATAGAGCCGTCAGGTACTACTAGGCAGTGTAAGAATACCAACCAAACCAATACGGGAATGTGCATCTACCAATATGTCCATACAGGAAAGCATATTCTAGGACGAACATAAGTCACTGGGCTCCTGAACGAGACACAGCTCTGACATGACTATGACGAAGACATCATGCTTCTAGACAAACAAAATGCATGGAAACCAAAATTTCGGAGAGTGCGCAATCATGTTGAAACCGAGGTACACTACATCCATCCCAGCATTATACGTTGCGCAGCTGATCAGACAATTCAGCAAAACCACAAACATTGAGACATCCTTCCCATCAATATCGGCGGTCTCGTATCAAGCGAAGAGCTTATCTCTACTGCGTGTGCCATGTCACTTCTTCCATTCTCTATGTGCTTCAACGTCATGTATGCATTGCAAACGCTGCAGGGCGGGGGGGGGGGGGGGGGCGGCGGCAAAGTTCCCCGTTAAAAGTAAACCAAAAATTGCAATAGACAACAAAAGTCTGCATTTACTTATTATATGCTGCGACTTGGCTACCCCAGTTTCGAACTTTGTCTACATGCGAGGCACGACCTCCACAGCAAAACGGCACCGCGCAGAAATCAGCAGAGCTGCCAGAGATTGCGAGTCTCACACCGTCAGCACGCGCAGCCGGCAGCGACAGCAGGCGGCGCGGCGCCGTCACCAGCGTTCGGCGCACGTCCGCTCGGCAGACGCACGGCAATCGGTTTATCGGCGTGGGCCGGCCGGCGGCGCGGTGCGGGGGCAGCGCCGCGCCGCCGGCCGCTCCTATGCGACCGGCCGGCGGCCAGCCAGGGCTCGCTGTCGTCTGGCAATTCGTGGCGCCCGCACAGCCGCCTGATTGGGTTTCCGGCTGGCTCTGGCTGGCCGCGGCGGCAGCGGTGGCGGCCGCGTCACAAGCCGGCCTCCTGCGCCGGATGCGGGGCAGGGCGAGGGGGAGGAGCGGGCGGAAACAGGTCGCAGTCTAGTCGCAGCTCCGACAACGCTGAGGAACTCGACTGCTCAGGCTGTGCGGGTTGGGCTATCTCGGGGAAAATGCGCCGGTTGCGTTCGCGTCGAAGATCGACGGCCTGATTTTTTGACAGACGTCCAAAGACCTAATACACCGTGTAAACGCGAGAGCATGGCTGTATTTTTCACAACTTGCTTTTTCATGCATTCGATTCGTCTTAAAAAGCGCGCTTTTAATGGCAATGGACACCGCACGCAACAGGTCCTGCATAACTTATTTGAAAATGGTGTCTGGTAACAAGGTGCATCGTGCTTTCCGCCTTCGAACGCAGGGTGCAAAAGCCACAGCTCGTTTGATACGGGGAAAATCCCATGAACAGTCATGTGGTCTTGTTTCCCCCCAGAAAAAACATGATTTTACTTATGCATGTCCGCTTTCAGTAGTCGGAGAACAGGGGAAGCCCAGAGGCGCCAATAATTGGCAGTCTTCTACGCCGGACCGCCAAAAATGCGCAATTCTTGAGATGCGCTTTCTTTCCAATGGTAGAGCTTAAAAGTTCAGTTTAGTTTCGTTAGGTCAATTAGCTTTGCTTATGATTTTCCGACCCCAACTCTTTCGCAAGGAGAAGTCTTGTGCAACAAAACGCTGCAACTCTCACAAGATCTCGTTCGTCAGGCGGTAATGCTACGGCCTCGGTCGCCACGGTCATTAGCAGCCCCTCGAAACCACTGCTTTGAATAATTATGAAATATGCACTATCAGCGCCGAAAGGGTAAATCCCTTATTCATGGCTGCTCGGATCCAAGCTTCAGATGAAGAGGGCTTCAGCCCCGCCCATCAGCAGGACTGATCACTAAACGATGCCCACCCAACGGGCATCCACGACCTTGCTCCTGGCAACAACTACGATGCGGACGTCGCCATTTTTTAGACCGAGATACCCAGCCCGACTCCACCGAGCACGTGTGAAAGAGTCAAGGAAGTTCACGTTCGAGAACGTTCAATAATCGTAAACTCTGCCACCAACGTTCAGGACGTGGCCGACGTCACCAACGTCTTGGTTACGGGTCATGCCATTATCAACCGTCGGCGTCCACGCAAACGCTGAAACGCTGGCGGCGAAAACGGCAATGTCATCAACAAGGACAACTCATCCATCGTTAGCCTCACTGTCTGCTCAGACCACGTGCCGACTAACGTGGACGACAGCTGCAAATCGCCATCTAAGCTGATTAGTACGACCCGGCCTCCTGGCCAGTAGGATGCGGTTGGCTGACAGTCGACATCGCTGGGTGGCAGCGATCCATGCTCTGAGGCAGTTTTTCTTATTGTTTCTGAAGCAGCGCGGAGGCCGCGTCAGCGGTGTGAGGAAGTAGCGTCTTCCCATGACCACGAACGGCCGACACGCGACAACGGCCATGGGCCGGGAGCAACAGTTCACACTCCTGGGAATATGGCGTTAACTCCGCTGCGCCATCTTGCCGAATCCACAAGCGGAAGCGAAGCGCCGAGACAAGACGTCCTATAAGGAGACGCAGGTCATGCGTCCATTGTCGGAACACTGGCGTGAATAGTGTGCACGTGACTACATTACGCCCAACTCAGAAAGTGAGGGGTATGGGCCATTATGTGAAGGACCGAGTGAAGGCGGAAAAGGACGTCACGTAGAGTGGCATTAGCCAAGCGAGGCTTAAACATAGCAAGATGACCACGTCCGCCTGGCTCGCCGCGCGCGCAGAACACCTGACGGATGTCGACAGAAGATGGGCAGCAATCGATCTGTGTGCCTTTGCACACATGACGCAGGTAATGGCCCCCGTACTTCCCATCAGAAAGCATCATTCTGCGGCGAGGCATATCTACTGTAACAATACCCTCGGCGTACCACGACTGGTGGTGCACCGCACGCACCGGTGCAGAGAGAGCTGCAAACGAGGTACAGTCCTTGTGGCCTGCGCCACAAGGCAACCGATGCGGGAGCTGGCCAAGTGGTCGGTGCGCGCTGGCACTCAGTGATGGCGATCAGAGACCGCAAGCGGCCATCTTTAGTGACAAACGGCGGCTAACATAGCTGTCAGGTCCCTCTGACCCCCCTGGTCTTAGCCGCGCGCAGTGAAGACGCAGCGCTGTCAAATCCAACTGCCAGCTACTTGGAGGCCGGCCATACAAGCAAAAGCGCCGACTGAGTGTAGCAGGCGATCAGCATGACTAAGACAGGAAGCACCTCATACGATTCTGAGGACTATGTCGAGTCTGAAGCGTCCACTGATATGCGTCACCGCGTGGCGGAAGGAAGCCCGTTTTTCAACTTTGAATATGCCGTGAGTCGTACCAAGTTGAGCCAAGCTGCAAGGACAGGCAGCGCCCCTCACGGTCCAAAATAAAGACCACAGATGAACGACGGGCTGATGGAAGACTCCTTACAGTTTAAGCATTTGACCAGAACCGTTGGATTGCCTTCGACACCTTAAAAGCCTCGTTGGAGCAGAAGGCCGTGCGAAAATGTCACCGGCATTGCTCAATATGCAACTGCTTTTGACTTGCAACCATATGTCTACGGGTGATAAAATAATTAATCGATGAGTTGCGCTTTTCCCCCCTACACGTGAGAGAGGCAGTTTTTTGCCTGGCGGAACAAGGGAGGACAAAAAACGAGAACTCGATTACGGAGGAGGCACGATTTTTTGCCCTTGTCACATCAGTAGCATTATCGCAAATCCTGGAAGGCCAACAACCTTGTACCCAATTGCAGACACGGTATCACACTTCTGCTGCATCTGAAAATATACCTGACGCCCTTTACGACGATGCCATTTACGAGTTCTCCCAACAAAAAAGGTACCCTGGACCCTTTAAAATATTAAGTATTTTCTCCTGAAGAACTATAAGTTACGCGACACAATTTGGGCCGTAGCGATGCTATATAAGCCAAAAAACTGGGCTGTTCAGACATACCGATACGCCCACGCCAGAGCGCAGGCACAAGTTAGGACAGATTACCACATCCAAGAGTTCGGCACACCTAAGAACACCACCGGAACCCGGACAGCACGCTCCGAAGCACGTAAGGGCACGTCATCTCAGACATGAACTGGGCCTGGCCGAACGGGGCAGCACTCACCCGAGCGAAGTCGAACGCGAACCGGTATATGGACTTGAATGTGTCCGGATGCTCCAGCAGGGCGCGCAGACAGTCGATCCGACAGCGCAGCTTGTCCACGCTGTCGGCCCTGTCGGTAGGGACGCGGGGGTCACAGTCAGAGGCGGCAGCGGCTGCCGGCTGGCGGCCCCGGGGTGGCAGCCGCCGCCGCAGCCCCCCTTCCCCCCCCCCCCCCCCCCCCCGCCTAGTCGGGACGATGTCTCGCACTCAGCCTCCCTCCAGACGGGGGAGCTTGTGTCCAGTGTGCGTCTAACGGATGTGATGCCGCGTTTACCGTTCAACTCTGGTGCATGCGCGCCCGTGGCAGACGACGAATGGAGGACAACGACGTCTGTGTCCGTTAGGCTGATTATCTGGTTCAGCCGTTTCGTTGTGGTGCGTGCCACACTTCGTTGTAGTGCGAGCACACTTCGCTGTGGTGCGTGCCAAATCGTGGAAGCATCGTCTTATCTACGTACCAATTTGCAGCTCTGCTCGTGTCCAATGAAAGCTGCCATTAAGGAGCTACCATAATTTGACGAACGAAGTGCATTATCTCCCTTGCCATCCTAAACCACGTGATCGCACCTAGTATGCACGCCTTCCTGAGGTATATGACGCATGTAATAAGTATTGTGCTGTCTGCATTTACTACTCGAAAAGAGCAGCATAGCCACATAAAGAAACGTTTGTCCAGCCGAGTAGAGCGCAGCTCAGGGACACAAGGATCCCGGCACTCGGACCGTTACTCCGGTCAATCCAAAAATCCGTTCCCCACACGCCCAAAAGGATACTAAACGTGATGCTGCAGACAGTGGCACTGAGCGATACGCAACATGAGCCGCGTTGGTTAACGATAAAACGAATTACGACTCCATTTCGCGTGCATTGCCACTGCATGTGCCGAGAACTTGACTTGGCGCAGGCGTAATGACTCTTCCACAGGCATGCAAAATTGCCACTTGAGCTATCAAGAGCATTATGGTTTCGGACCCCGGGCGCCGCCTGACTCACTGCAGCTGAGAAAGACCGTGCAGCCACTCCTGGACGGTGAAGAAGCCCATGTTCTTGGCGTCCATCCGCCAGGCGATCACCAGCATGACGACGTTCTCGGGCTCGACGCCGATGTCCTCGCAGAAGCGCTCCATGCCCTCGGGTCCTACCGGGTCGGCGGCGTTAGTCGGGTCAGACAGCACGGCTCGTCCCGGGCAGCCGACGGCGCCGGCGCCGGTCGCTGGAGTCGGGACAAGACCGCAGCTGATACGGCCCGGTGCCCGCAGGTGAACGCCGCGTTCGCTTCGGCCGCGTGCACCATCCGCGAAACAGTGATAAGCCGTGCATGGTCTCCAGGCATACATAACACGAGTCATATCAGTTCTTAGCAGCTCAACCGTCAATCTGACTATCCGCCAAGATGGAAATTGGTGGTCATATGAGGCATCATATAAATTGGGGGCTTCATCACTCCATCTCACGTCGTCACTTCTCATGACGTTGACCCTCTCCAACGGGATCTTAGCAGTCACAGACAAATTGCTGGAAGCGCAGGGTCCTATGAATTATGCAACTGCCTTGGCCAAGCAGGCGCAGCTTGGGGGAGCATAGACGCAGTCAGCATGTGCACCCTGATAATGGAAGGCATCGGTAACGTCACAGATTACACCACAATTCGTACCATGATCTACAGATAGGCAACAAACCATCCACGATGCCGCTTCCATGGTTTATTGGAGAGACGCTGGATTCGTTATTCAGTGGCACTGGGGCACGAGCCTGCGAACGAGCGCATTGATTCGCCCGTTCACCATTGAAAGGTCAGCTCTCAGCTTGTCGAAGGGGATCGGCAGGCTCCCGGCGGCTGTGTCATAGCATTATAAGGTACACCAGACATGCTGCGCTCCTGACAGCTGTCAGAAAGGTCGGAAGCAAAGGTGTCCAATGAGAATAAAACGACACAACGTCGGTGGTGGCAGTTTTACGGAATGATTGGGATGAGGTATTGGTATCACAGATGGACTATTTGTTCGGAGGAACATCCATGCCTGGTGCGCTTCTATGCATACAACGGTTCAGCCATTTCGTTTTCAGATCGTCGTCAGGTGTTATTGAGTCCTGAAAAGGACTAAACGGTGTTTGGCTTTAAGCCATGCATGCGTCAAACCTGAATTATCCCCCAACGTCGGCACGCCCTTTAACTCCAATCATCGTCCGTCATCAACCTTAATTATCGCATTGGAACTGAGACCCGAACCGGGGTCTTCTGATCACAAGTCTACCAATATTTGAACTGAGGTACCTGGGAAGGGAAGGACAGGAAGTAGATGGCGTGGGGTGATATCAGTCCTTCCCAGGAGTCATTAACATTTCACGGCAGCCGGAGGTATAACTACCCCAAACGTTGGGGATGGAACTGCGACGCACGTCACAAGCTCGACTTAGCAGGTACTCACTGCAATGCTCGTGGTAGTAACTCACAGAATATAGTCATCATGCACGCAAACCAACCCAAGAAAACGCAAAAATATACAACATGTAATAACGTTCTGCTGACGACATACCGTAAGGGCTGTTACGGCAGTATAAGTTATTGGAGTATGATAAATGCCCAGTAAAATGACGATCAAAATTACGTTCATCGAGTCTTGCGAGAAACTATCGCGGTTCAAAAACCAAGTTGCTGTACCCATTGCGAGTGAACGCCAAATACGTGCGATTGTGCGCTGAAAAAAGACAACTTGTTAAGAAATTGTCTTTGCAAAAATAAATAGGAACTGCGTAGGGTGACACTAATCAATACTCTACACGCGTCTAGATGACCGGGCACGTGATAATGTACGCCTGTACATATTTGGACGCTACGGAATCAATAAACACCCTGTTGTCTACCACAAACGAGTATACATATTATTTCCTGACAAAAGCTCTTCTATCATTTGGTCCTCGAAATGCACGGCCATCTATACAAGTCACCCGCCTGCTTGAGGCTGCGCCGTAACACTGCCCAGAACGATTTTCGACCCTTGGAACACGCTAAATGTTAGTGTCGCGTTCCCGTTTTCAAAACATCTGATGACATTCCTGAACCTAAAGGTTCCTGCCGAAGGAGGCAATACACACCCAGCTGCCAACCAAATATTCAAGGGCTTCTCGTTTATCATCTAACGCACAAAATGACTAGCACACGTGTGTGTCCGTCCTACATTTACCAGCTAAGCGAACAGTCCAAATGACGTCTAGAATACTGCTGGGAGGAGTGAAACTTTAGCCTAACGGGTTTAGAGATCCTACGCTGAGTTACCGACCTCCAATATACCAGGAGGTATTGGGTAAACGACGGTAGGGCAAAAATTGGTTATATGAACAGCACTCGAGCTAACTCGAGATCACAAGTACAGCTTGGATCGAGTACTGGCGATATGGCCAATGTTTGCTCCATAACGGCACTAAGCCTCCTGCCTGGCACATAACGTCACTAACACGTCACTGGCTCCATAACGTCACTAAGACTCCTGGCATACTGAAGATCCATCACCCAGCATAAGACTTCTGAACTCGTAAGCCAAAAAAAAAACAAAAAAAAACGGGAGCTGGAGGCTGTTTTACTCATGGGACATTACTCCACGACAAATCGACCGGAGGATGACACAGCATCTTGTTTAAATATGACGAATGCACATTTGAGTTCATAATACGGTCGGGTCAAAACACGCTTCTGCTGGAGTTCGAGTCTTGCGGCGTGCGGATAGGGAACTAGGAACGGATGAAAATACGTGATGACGCCACGGACCTATTGTTCAACTTGCTCTAACGAAAACAGTCTGCGGGGTGTAATGTCTGGGAAAAGTGTATCCGAGATTCAAGTATCTAATTTTCGGAAGCATGGGTGAATATAACATTCAAAGTCAACTAGGTACAAAGAAACCTGGTGCAATCTTGGACGTCATTTTCTAAAAACCATGACACCATAGGCTTTTTTCAAACTCTTATGCCATTGAACAGCAATTCATTACCGTTCAGAAACAAGAAGTCGATGGGATTTCTCCTAGATCTACCGCAAATCGAATCTGACCATTGGCGGATCCCGCACTGCGGAACGCCATGAGCCGACGGGTCGGTATCGGATGACCAGGTGTGATAGGCTCACTGAGTCGGGAACTGTGGCTGTGGCCATGACCTTGAAACCACTCATTTCAGTATTGAAACCACACACTGACATTCTTCAGGAACTCTAAAACAATGTCTGAACGACGAGTGCCTGTTAATCGGCCTTACGGACCTGCTGTCTCTCACCAGTCGTGTGACAATGTCGTGTACTCCGAATCCTCACAGAACATCGATAATCATTACATAAAGTTGACCCACCATGAGAAGAAACGAGCAACTGGCTAAAAAAAGTATTACTTGTTTCTTACCTAGCCTGGAGCCGAAGCAAAGTGCTGGTCCCGCACGCCCGGAGCCGCACACATGTAATTTGTTACAGCACGCATCTGATTCGACGCCGACCCCGAGTAAACCAGGTCGGGCCCAAGAGTCAGTGAGTGTAGTCTTATTGTCAGGGGAAATGACCACCTGCAGCTTTACCGCTTCCAAGAAGTGCCTCCACGGAATGCCGAATAGAAAGTATCCGTTGAAATTAGACGAACGGAAAAATATGTCTGCGTGGCGTAACGATACTGCGACGAGCGGGGTGCAAGCCATTTGTCATCATCACGAATAAGGTTGGTTAACTTGTTAAGTTGTAGCAAATATGCAGAATTTCCGTGCCAAACTGAAAACAATATGAGAGCCGTTTGACCAGAACACAACGCAACCGGGAGAATTTTGCGCAAAATCACCGAACGTTTTCTAGAGAGCTCCTCTCTAAAGGGTGTGGTGGACGTTGGGGACCGATCACAAGGTCCGGATAAACATCAAGATCAAGCTCAGCCACGGAAGTGCGAGACTGGTCGCCAGATCGTGATCTCGCTATTCACGATTGATCATGATTCTCCCAATAATGATTACAGGGTGCACCTGAGGGCAAATACACATAACAATATCCAAATCTGGAAAGTTATTATCCGTTTATGTGGGAACCGTCTGCTTTCTTTGTCGATGTAAATGCTCAACAGATGAGCCCCACCACATGTATGCGTGTGCAAATTGGGTACAATAATGATACTGGTGGTACTTGCGTGCAAAACTTGTGCAGAAGAATCCGGCATAATTCCTTAAAATATGTTCGGTTTGCTTGTTGCCAGGTTGACAACAACACCGCGCCCGTGAATGAATTATTTACCGCTAAAGGGGACTGTTGAAAACGTAACGGCTCAACAAGGGGCGAAGAAAGATGGGTGCTGTCTCGTGATGTGTAACGGGACGTTTGTCCATTGGCCACTGGCCTTTCCCGAAAATTATATTGTTACCACGCAAGACGCAGTCCAATGATATAGCTGGGAAAATACATTTGACTGAGTAGTGACTTAACAATATACATCCATGCGATGCACGCTTCAAAACAGCTTATGAACTCATCAGCAAAATTATCGGTATGGTTAGTGGACGTTAAATTCATTCAACAGCTTTGGAAACACTTGCTTGGAAAGGTGCTACCGGTGATAAAAAGTTCCCACCAAGTACAAAACATTGTTATTGCCGCGTGACCCAACACATAAACAAATGTAACTTACTCGGCATGTGCAACCATGAGGATTCGGACCTTACAACGCGTGGCGCACGTCTTCGCGGCCTTTCATGGGGAATGCCCACGCATCGCAGTAGGGGTACCGTTAAACACCTGGCAACATATGAAAATCTACAATACCCAGAACAGGATCAACGCCCAGAACACCCAGAACAGGATCAAAGCCCGGCGTCATATAATATGTTCCGCACCTGCACTAGCTGCGCTGCTGGTTAGAGAACAAATAAATAACGGACGCAGTTTATGAAATGTTTTACGAGAAACAATACGGAGAGGTACAAATTTGTAGGTTTTAATCGTCGCTTATACGTCAGGTATATACGCACACACTATCTGTCCACGAATAATCCTATAATTTGTTTTGTAATTCACGTACTTTAACCTAACCGTTCCATTTTCATTCGTAGGCGAACTTCTCATCTATGTGACAGCTGGTGAAATCCAGAACCGGAGCAATGTTAGGATATAGGTTATAGGCTTGGGATATAGGTTAACAAAACGCACGAATGCCGCAGGGAGCGCACAGCCATAGTCATCAACCCTAGAAAACACGTCTAAGTTGCAGTTACGGCAATGGATATAACTGCTCGGACATCTGACGTAATCTTGTGAGGGATGAATGCGGCGCAAAACATTGATTGTAACAAAATAGTTGTAGCAAAGCCTATGGTGTGGAACAAACAACCAACGATTTAAACCCGTTTGTTTTACTTTTTGTATTCACATCAACTGACGTAAACAAATGACCAGCGACATAACTTGCCACAAACCGCTGTAAACGGCAACTTAGGAACTTACGACATACGGCTGCACACCATGACATTGAAACATAAGTTGACTCTCTTCTACGTGACTCGGGATGGATGTCAAGTACGTAAGGTCGATGAAAATGCGTTTTTAATTATGCTGTACTGAATGTTATAGTGATCCCGTTTCAGAAAAAAATGTATCAGGCTTTCCGATGCGCTTTTCCCAAACAAATATTATACTTCACAAGCTGCTTTCGCTAGAGCAGGTTAAAACAGAGTTTGTACTGTTATCGCGTATTTCCATCTGTTCTTCGTTTGTCATCGGTACGCAGCACGGCTCTAAAACTTGCAGAATCGTGTTTTGGCCGTTGACTACGCCAAACACCTGTCTCGTCAAATCTGAAGGGGCTGCCATGTTGAGATGCGCCTATCCGCGATCAACTTCCGTGAATTAGCTCTTAAATCAAATAAAACTTCAGCACTTTGGACGCACGGTTCTAGGACACCTCTACATAAAAAGGAAGAGCCAGCAGCGCGTGAGCAACAGATAGGAACGAACAAAATATGCAGGACACGACACGGGTCGGTCTTGCAAGGTTCAAAACACTACACCAGACGTAGCAGCATGGGGGCTACACATGCAGGTTTAAATGATACACGTTGGAGGTCTCCTCCATTTTAAGGGTTCTGATCTCAGATTACAGCGTGCTCTCGGGGTTTTGGCACGTGACTTACGGGCGTGATGCAGATAGATTTAACCCCAAATCTCTTTCTGCGCCTTTCATGGCTCTAAAAAGTCCCCACACGAAAGCCTCGCTTGCTCAACTGCAAGCAACAGACAACTGCTCAACAGAGTAAAGGCGGGAAAGGGCGCAAAGACCATTGATTTTCAGTTGCTTTGACTAATGTCACCTTTAATTAAGACAGGCCTGATATATGGCCTTTCCTGGGCCACCATCAATATCTCTCATGGATAATTATGACAGCACGGTAGCGAACAAAGACACGCCTCCAGTTATTGCCAGCAGGGGTGGCGACACGCCCGTTGGCCAGTCGGCCGGAGGGGGGGGGGGGGGGAAGCGGGGGCGAAGCGGGGGCGGGCGGACGGGAGCACGGCTTACCCAGCAGGTCCGGCTCGTCAGCGGTTGTGTACTCCCGGAACCACTCGAGGCACAGCTTCTCCGTGAAGCCGGACGGCCGGCCGCGACCGCTGCGACAGGTGGGACAGCGGCAGTCAGGCGACAGAAGCAACATACACGAGACGCAGTCCAGTCACAATGAGTACGACGGCGGTCATCGCTTCGACGTATACGCCACGAGCTCGTGCGTAGGACCGTGCGAAAGTAGTACGTATTATCGGCCGACTGGCTCGACCAGGGTTTAATGGACGGAATTTCCTTCGAAGTTCCGCGCTCACTCGGATTCATCAATGTTGGAATGGCGGTAGACTAGTCATACAATTTACAAACTATACGCACCATAACAGACAAAAAAACAATAACGTAATGCGCAATATCCACACGACTTTTCAGGTACTTTTCGCGAAACCGGATCGCCCCCCGCCCCCGCCCATCCACGCAAAAACACCCTACCCCGCCCATCCATGCAAAAACAGCTATCAACGTTGTCGGCCACACCAGTACACACACGCAGTCTTCATCGACACCTTCACCGACAGCCTGCGACACAAAAACGCTGCGACGATAATGCTATTGGCGCTGCATCGTACAACAGATCCTGTGCACTTCATTTTCTGGGGCCTGAGTTCGAATTCCTCGTACTGCATGAGACAATGTCTTGTTGTGGACCAATATAAAGCGTCTTTTCTAACCTCCGGCGAGCTTTCGAAACTATCTGCAGGTGGAAACGTTAAGCCAGCTACCAGCCAGGAAGCCGGTGCCAAATATTTACTTGAGCCGGTTACACTTAAGGAAAACCCACACCCATTCTAACCGTGCAGTCCGACGGCGCACAGGTAGACACAGCAGTCACCAAAGTGGAGGAAATAGACGGTTGATCGGTGTCCATTGCCGCAACTGGGGATCCTTTAGTACCGCCGGAAAACGTTGAGAGGTGATAGCTAATAATCAGTGCTTATATGTGTCAGAAAACCGTCCAAGGACAACAATAGTTGGATGGCGTTACTTCTTTACTTTCCTTGGCTTTACTTCAGCTTTATACCATTCTTGCATGCTTTAATGCACTATCTGGAGTCCTTTTGAAAAAAAAAAATTTACTGCCATACAAGATTAGAAACCAACGCTTAAAGTATTTCATAGATAATCACGCCTCAAATTAACGTGGATGAGGAAGTATTTACAAAATTAATAGCTTGACAAGCACAGCCAGCGACGAACATATCATAAATACCCGAACTAATCGTTCATTCTTGGGGCATAGCTACCACCAAGACGATACAGCACGAGGAAGGAAGCTCAAAAGGTCACGAGAACAAACGCTCAGACCCTGAACAACTCTGTGATCTTCGCAACTGTCACATCGCACCTGCCGATCGAAAAGGGGGTCAGTGACGATGAGCCCGGTTTCGTTGCAAGATTGCAATGTCAATAAATAAATGTAGCATCCTAGTTTGCGGCCTTCTTACATCAATCCGGTGGCAACGGGTCGCATCGCATACGTCTGGCGCAACTAGACGCGTTGGCATCAATCCGAGACAAGACCCAGCGCAGCCACCACGTCCACAAGGAGCGGCGGAAAGCTGCCACCACAGGCGCGGCACCCATCGTGGACCTCGAGATGCAGATCGACCACGAGGCCTTAATCCCGACATTTGCCGAGTGCTTCGGCTAACCACTAAGCTACCACGGCCCGCGCGGACGCCATCTGCCACGAGACCGGGCACTAACCACAGCAGCGGCCGAGACGCCGTGTTCATCTCGCCGCGGTCACGTCAGGTAGGCTCGGCCCAGATCGACAAGATCTAGCAATCGATCAGCACAACATGCGCCAGGCGGGGGTGAAATGGCGCATGGAGGTCGCTAATGAGATCAGGAACTCATTTGGGTTCGCCATCCTGTAGGGCGTGCGCGGAGAGGGCGCGCCGCTGCCAGAACCCCCCCCCCCCCGCGTTTCCGTCCGCTCCTCGTCTGTCGGCGAGCTGCCGAGCGGCTTCTGGACGCCCCCTGGACAGTCCTCCCGGAGACGGGCGGGGGGGGGGGGGAGAGATAGAGTGGGGCGCTGGCCACAGAGACGAGCCGGACGCCGATGTGGACTGCCTACGGCACCTCCACCGCCGCTGCTGTCCACCACGCTGACGGCCATCACAGACCGCGACGCGGGCAGCGGTCCTCCGACACGTGCGCGACCTCGGCTGACGTCGACGGGTGCTGGCCCAGGCCGCGTCTCAAACGCCACCACACATCTGATGACGGTGCGTGTGACTTCAGCTGACCAACACATGCTCAACACGATACGTGACGGCCTCCCGAATGGTGCGGCGGGTAGCTGATCGAGATTGTCCAGTGCAGCAAGCCCAGCTGTGGTGGTCAAACGTTACCACGACTCGCTTCAGCGCACGTTCGCACATAGCGATGCGGCACTGATCAGCCCGTCAAGGGACGGGGTACCATGCGGGGTACCAGAAGTACGTTCGCGGTGCACAATGACCCGGATATCTGAAAAGCACAGACGCCCACTTCCTCGGCGGTGCAGGTTCGCCGGCTCGATCGGAAGCCGTGGTTTCCGCTGACGCACTATCTCCATAGTTCGTGAGCTACAGCTCCTGTTATCTTTGTGATCTTCGCGCAGAGTAATATGTGCTGCAAGCCATCACAACGTCACCTTTGTCGGTATAGCATACCAGACACATTTCTCCCGGCTAGTAAAGCGACGCGAGCTCTGAGGCACCTAGTCACCGGGTTTCAGCATCTGAGATCCCTTGGAGTCGATGCTGTAACGTCACGTTCGCCGCCGCTCTTCACATACGTTACACAAATCCTTCCAAAACCTGCGCCGCTCCTCAGTGGCTAGTTAGTCGGGCTGGAAGGACTTACGCGTGCTCTCGTCACGTGACGCGTATATTAATGCTGACGTATACGCGTCGCGAATACACTAATGAAAACGAGCGACACATCACGATTCCTCTGTCAGTAATAGGACACGCACGGATGACACCTCTCCTCCCATCCACCACACTGCTCAACATCTGTGCGCCCGGAAGCGCCACTGAGAAGGCACATGCGCAATTTGACTTTGTGGGGCCAGACATGACAAATCAGCCGAAGCAGCTGTCAAAAAATGATGCAGGCGGAGACTGTGCGCCACGCGCGATAATACTATACCGTTCTTGAGTTGCTCCAGTACGTCAGATGTGGAGGTGGCGCTGGGACCCCCCCCCCCCCTCCCCCCCCCCCCACACACATTGTGGGACGTGTCTAAACGGTCGAAGCTGACGAAATGAATTGACTGAATTTTTTACGCTGCATTATAATGAAAAATTGATGGGTAATGGCGCAGCCATCGCTATGTTAGCATAGCATGTTTCCTAGCATCAAACAGGGCGCAGTTGTGTCGTCCGTTTCCACAAACTTAGCACAGCATGTTTTCCTAGCACCAAAGAAGGCGCAATGGCATCGCCCGTTTCCACAAACTTAGCATAATACGCCTTCCCAGCACTAACAACGCGCAATTGTTTCGCCCGTTTCCACAAGCTTGTGTGTTCGTCCGACCGACTTTTTCCGTCAGAGAGTGCAAACCCTGCCGCGCGGCATGGGGCTTCAGTGAGACTCTCGCGCACACCGAGTGGGACATTTACTTTTCCACATTTTTTAGCAAAAAAAAAAAAAACATCCTGGCATAAGAGAAATTCAGCATGCTTCCCACTTCATCATGAATGACGGACTCGGGCCTGCACTTGTCCGTCATCCGTGTAAACGGGGTCATCTTTTTCATTACGCTTTGTGAAACATGGCGTCGACGAGGGTGAATTGCCTGGGGCATTTCGTCAGTTGCCACTGATCATTTCATGTGGCGTCCTTCGACACCCTCCTATTCCTTCTGAACTACTCTGCCCGCATGCCCTCCATATAACTCAGTTGTGTGCAATTTACCGGAATTTTGTCGTTCATAAATATGTAATGTTTTATCATCGAGCACGAGCGGAGGGGGGACCCACCTAACGGGATACCGCTTAAGCCTAGCCAAAAAGTTGAGTCCATCTGAGCGTTTCTCATCAATTACTGATGCCTCCCAATAAAAATGCCTCCAACGGACCCCGACATGTCCTTGCATCCCTGCAGACCTCCCAGTCCGTATGTGGTGCTCTCCATAAATAACAGTGGGATGACGATCCTACCAGAATGTTCTCAGAACCTTGCCTCGCGGTCGTGGCGTGGAAAAGATGCCGCAGCTCGCACTCACAGGGTCGCCAGCAAATCCCAACAGAGCTTACGCTGATCATCCCTTAGGAGCGCCCTGACCCGATGGCACGCTCCTCCCCTGCACCAGCCGAGGCCGGTCTCCAACCAGACAGGGCAAATAAGTCGCAGCCATCGACGAACGCGTGCCGACAGCGCGAGGAATCAGCAAAGACAAAGCTGAATTCGCTATGGTAACGGGACGAGTGCTCTTCATACTGTTCACAGACTCACAAGACCTTACAACCAGCATCTGCGCTTCAGCGTTTTTGTTTGGCAATGCCAGCTGCAGGTGTGGGGGCTGCCCCTCCCCCTCCCCAGTCCCCAGCGGCCAAGGCAGGTGGGATCGGCCGACGGAAGCTAAGTCGTGCAAGACGTTCAGAGTTTCCCCGAGGACCAGAGCCTCGCAAAGCCAGCCGTCGTCCTAATTGGAGCGGAAACTTTTCAAATACGCAAGGTGAAAATAGATACAGCACAGACGTGTGGCGGTTGCACGAAGTGCTGAACTCATCAACGTGGGCGTGCTTACGACCTGAATTATATCTTAGGAAGTTTGACGCCCCGCTGCTCAACCGCAACAATCTCAATGCCTGTCATGCTACCCTCATGGCTGTAAGAATACAACTGTCTGATGCCAGGTTATTTTGCCAGTGGCATGGTTTCCTGTCCGTCTGGAGGAAGAAAAGTGAAATGCAGTGATATATATATATATATATATATATATATATATATATATATATATATATATATATATGATCTGTGTAAGCGAGCGTGCGTGCGTGCGTGTGCGAGTCACAACCGGAGGATAGGCTTCTGCTTCTGATATTTGGTAACACAATGGAAAATGTATTTTGACTTGAACCATCCACCTTCTACCGTATGGTGCTGATGGTCTGCTGAATAGTCCAACGGATGACATAGTTATTTGGTTATTTTCCAGGACCACTTTGCTCCATATCTTTGTTCTGGTCCTATCATGATATTTGTAGGGATATCTTTGCCCATGAGTGTTTTGTATCCGATTTTAAATATCCATAGAACTGGACGATGGTCCCTCACTAGGACCACCACACATTTTGCAGACATTTGAAAGATAATGAAACGCCTTCAATGGCACACACGTCGCTCCAGATAGCTGTTGCGGGTGCTTGGCAGACGTTTCTATCGACGCCAGGAAAACTTAGCACCTGCAAAGTCTGATCAGCAGCTTTCACGTCATTTGTGTACTTCAGTGTATGCTAGAGCTTGACATCAAAACAAATATCTTTTCCGGATATCCTTGTCAGTCCTCATCAGGGGAACTTGCCCTTAGTCTATCATGAAGTAGCCGACGGGGGTGATGTTTGAATGCAAAGGATGCTCCCCCGCCCCCCCCCCCCCCCCCTCCTGAACCCAGGCCGGGGGTCAGGCGCTCGATACAAGGGTGTAAGCGCCTCGGCGCACACCGGTGGCGAGTGCCGGCCGCATTAACGGCTAGCGACCGACGGCCGGGGCCATCGTCACCGCCGGCCCGGCCGTGCTATCGGCCATCACGGAGCAGCAAGCGGCCGGCGGCGGCGCCAGTCGTGCCGCAGGGGCCGCTCGGCTCGGCTTTGGCCCCGCTGGGACAGCTCGGGCCGGGCACCGGCCGCGCACTCGCTCCCATCGTCCCACGAAGACACCGGGCCGCAGGCCGCGCGCCAGGTCAAACGCCGCCACGGCCGTCGCGACGGGCCCGGCCGAGCCGGTGGCCGGCCAGTGCTGCCCGGCGACACTCGCGCACGTGCGCAGCCGCACGAGAACGCCCACTCAACAGCCTACGTCCACTCAGGGCAATGCAGACTTGACACTTACTTAGGTAACCGTACTTATTAATGCTCACTCTATATGGCAGGATATCCAACGCTTCGCACAGCACCCTGTTCAGAGAGCTTCGGTGGAGCAAGCGCGACCTGAGCATTACAATGCCACGCGGCTAATGCAGCGAGAGCAAGTCGGAAATGTCTTCCTCCTGGTTGCCTTCCCGGCGAGCTTCTTTTTCGGGCTTAGCCCGTTGCAAAAACGTGTCTGGGTACATCACGAAAGAAACCCGACAAGCATCTCCACATCTCGGCAGTTGTACCTAACCATTATCGCGGATCACACACGTTCCGAGACGGTGAACCTCGCTTGTCGACCCTTCTCCGCGCTGACCGTTATCCCCGTAATAGCCACGTAATCCGCGTGCCGGACGCGTCTGACTATGCAGCAGCGCTCTCCCCTAACAGCTATTGGCAGATAAATGCTGCAGTATAGCACAGTCATCTATAAGTGACAATATTTTGACAGTCCGTGTGAGGACCGCCCTGCCTCCATTCTCCACGCGAATCGCAGCAGACACTGCCCCCTGTTGATGGCCTGAGGCAGGAGCGGCGACTGACCTCCACTGTAAGTAGGGGCTGGAACGAGGCCGTTTTGTGACTGGTCGCACGAGCATGTCCTGGTGTTCCTCAGGCCGCTTTCTCCCGCGCGGCATGACCTCCTGTCTTGGGCCCCGTAGGCTCTGTCAGCATCATTGAGGCATCAGCGCAATAGCGCTCGGCCACACATTTACAACGTGGGCATGTTCCACTTCCATTTGCAGATGTCTGTTGTCTTCTCATTTGCAGACTGTACTGTTATGCATTCATATTATGCATTGATACAGGCTATTGCAACACTTTGCTTCCATAGTTAGAGAGCTGTACCACATTTTTAAACACTGCATACCAAAAAAACTGGCAAGTGGTTCCATATTTGAAACACATGGTGAGCCGAACTTGTGTACCTATCCCATTCTAACTTATTTATGTTAGTATCATTAGTCAAATAACCTTACATCACCTTATAACTTAAAAAGCTAGTCAAAACCTTACTTGCTTTGCACAAGAGCACACAAATTAGAAATTATCTTCTTTGTTAGTTGAGCATCTGTTGTTCATAGCAAGGGCAAACAGGCCACTTACCAGTGACTGAAATGAATAGTCAAGATGTGAGGGCTCCAGGTCCGTATGCAGCTAAGATGCTGTGTTGAAATGTCTGCTTCACCTGTTTAGATGTGGCTGTGGGTGAAAAATATTTACAAATTGGACATATCATCATGAGTACCACCAAAGAAAAGCTTCAAACATATTTAAATGTGGTGAATCTTGCATGCAATCTGTGTCTGGCTCATTCATCTCCCTCCCCTTCCAAAAATCTTAGAACCTAATGGTCATCTTAAAAGGCAGGGTCTCAAACAAAATATCTGGCAAACATGAAATATTTAGCGAGAAAACATCATAAAATGTTGATGGTTCACACACAAGTCCAAAAAGTAGAGCAAGCCTGGCCTGTCATGCAACAGTCCAGCACCAGCAGGGGCAGGTGTAGAATAGGTGTGTCTCCTTTCCTCTTTTTTCATTTTCTTCTCCCTACTATGATGAGAGAAAATGCCAAAAAATTGTACCCCCATCCCAAGTGCTCATCTGCTGATCTTTGCTCTTAATATATCAGCTTAAATTTTACAAGGAAAAACAGTTTTAGACTAAGAGGGCTTATTTATCTTCTTCTGGACCCCTGGTTTAAGCCATCTTGACATTTCTACTAAGCTATCAAGATAGTTTGACATTTAAGCAAATGCAAATAACTTCTTTGTTTAAAGGCAGTATGCACACAGACAACTCCTGTATGTTGTGCATGCATTCTCAAAACAGAAACAGAAACCAGGCATCACCACACACATAACTAAAGCAGGAGCCTGTGCACATCTGGTAGATAGATAAGCAGCTAAGTCAACATAACGGTATTTACAGGTCAGCATGATTGGTAGGGTCAGTATTTTTGTAGTTTTACCATGCAGCCAGTACCACAAACAGAACCCAAAATTTGTATGATACCAAGCCTACCCAATAGTGTAAAAACTGCCCCTTTTGATTTTATATGCTCATAAAAATAGCATTGATTATGCAGCAAAAGATTCCCTTATCAGATGCATCAAGACATTAAAACAGGCCTTTTAAAAGTAATTTTGAAATGGCTTAAGTTTTAGCAGAGAAGTTGTGTTGGGCATGCACTTTTTGATCCATCTTTATCAAAGTTTTTATTCTGACAATGATCAATCAGATTAATTGCATCTTAGGATGTCAAGAATCAAATAGTTATTGAGCAGTGGTACATAAATGGTTGCAAAATATATATCCCTCCCTGTGCGATGCCTGTATGTGAAGGTATCCATGTAATTTCAAATCATAAGCAATCATATGCCTTCATAACTGACTGATTAGCTCTGATAAATTCACATTTTTCCATAGATTACCATAGGCTTCACACAAACATGCCAGCATCATGCATTTGGGGTACTGCCCCCCCCCCCCCCCTTGTAAAGTACACAAAATGGCAACACTGGTAACACAGACTTTGAACAAGTTGCAATTCAGCATTATGCAGCACCCAGCGGTCATAATTGATTAGACATGTTATGGTGACAACTTTAATACCTATATTACTTGAACTAAGCATCTTTTATTCTAATTTCGACCAATGCCAAGACATTCGTGATACTTTTGGAGGTTCGCAATGATTTTCATGCCCACTAAAGCCTAGGATGACAAAAACAGTTATAATTAATTGAGTTTTCAATGCACCACGCACCAACAAGTTCGTATGTTGGTTCAGGGGCTTCACAGTGCGCGACAAAATTGGACATGCGCGTCTAAAAACGTTGAACACCATTTCCTTTTCTTGAGGAACCCCAGGATAGTTATATGTCCATCTGCTAAATGTACAAAATCTTAAACGGAAGCCCCACCTTTCAGCCACAAAACCTCGTGCGCTCTCCTCTTTTTCGTTTGCGTAGCTTGGAACGGGTATATTTGTTTCCAAATCGCTAGATGCCTTTTTCTTAGAGAATTCTACGGGTGGTATCTTGCGATTTTAGAAATGTCCCTAGTTCTGCTGAGGCCCGCCCCACGCCACGAACAGGACGACCAGTCTCCCCGGGATCCTGGCTTTGGTAACTTGTGGAACGATCGTCGTGTTGGGCATGCATGTGATTCAAGTCACAGCCAAAAGGATGTATTGTTGTTTTATAAATCATAGAGTAGTTGTCTACGTAGCTATTAGGCACGCTGCCATCATTTTTCAAGTCGAACGGGTAGCTTTTTACGCAGAGCATACGCCCAAAAGGTCAGGCCATCATCATCGCGAGTAGATAGTTTTTTGGCGAGTTCATCTTTTTAGTCCATCAATCCTCGTGATCCGATGTATACGAAACTTGTGACGCCCGTCTGGTGCTAACTGAGCCACTTTTGTTGGGCTTTGGTTATCAAAAAGCCCATCTAAGCCCAAATCTACCTAAAATCCATCTACTTAAGATATCATCAAATAAAGGTGAAGGTGGCGTATCGTGGTTAAGGGCGCACAACCACGCGCGGAAGACATTCGCTCATGGTGTATGGCCTACCCAATAGTATACCTACCCAATAGTAAATATATCATTCTCCAATGCCCTGGTCACCCGTTTCATCCTAGGTCTTTGGCTCACATGAGTGTGTGTTGATGTCAGGCGTCCCGGAGTCACAACGTCCAGAGTCGGGCGATAACATCATCTGGCTCGTATGCTGACCGATGGGCCGCTCAGCATAAATTCGCTCTCGTGGGGAGGCGCAACAGCGGCAGCCGGCGACGCACAAACATCCAGCAGCAGCCAGGCAGCAGCGCAAAGCACGCACCCCACCACAGGCCCCTCCCCCTCCACAACTGCAAGTGGCACAAGGTTTATTGTCCTCTGGACAGATTAACCGTTACAGCAACACGAAAAATATAAATTCTTCCTTTACTCTTCAGATTCCCCCAACACGTTCCAGCACCACTTCTCGGTCCTGTAAGGCCCAGTCCGGTCTTATCGTCAATCAAAAAATTGAACAGGTGAAATAGACGCCCAAACTACCTTCTAAACATAAGATTTACGGCGCTAAAATTTCAAGGGTATTTCTTTCAGAAGCGTCATCATTTTCTTCCACCCATTGGCCACTGGTCCGACGCTGCGTGGCTTTTAGAGACTTGAATGCCTGGCGTCCTGGTTTTTGTTGCAGGATTCGCGAGCGCACGTGTTCAAAACAACGTTACATAACTTTTTATAGCTTCGTGGGGTCCTTAACCCGCACGCAGCCGGGGGAGAGGAAGCTGAATTCCCCTCACCGTTTTTCGATCAAAGGTAAAAAACAAACGCTTGCAGCAACACGAAATTTTCAATACCTATACATCTATGAATTTGGCATCCTTCATGCAAATTTGAAGTTTGCCGATATCAAGGACGTAAGTCAGGTCAACGAGGTCAAACTGTTAAAGCTCTGACTAAGAATATTTTTTTTGCGGATCATTTGCAGTTCTTCAAAGTTTTGTAGTAATATACCATGATGGTACCTGCATGTTGTTTATTTCAGATTTGTCGGAAAACGCGAGGCTAGTTGGAGGTCAATTTTTGCCATTTTTCGTAAATAATGTAAATTTGTACTAGTTTTGTATAGTTTTGTGTTCCTTTATGAGGACAAGGCTTAATTTACATGTTCAGCCTCCAGATGACCCCAAAGCGCATGACCTCCGCCCAGGTCACGACCTTCCGCTATAATACTTGCTGGGAAACACATGCTGGGCTCAAAATAGGGAGATTTATTGGGTAACATTGGACGCAGAATGCGAATACTCCACTAAAATATGGTGAGGTATCATTATAGTGTATAATGAGGTCGCAATAGACCACGTGGCGACATGCAAGGTCATGTGAGGTCATACAAGGTCAATGGCCTATGTTGTTAATAGCGTAGAGGCAAACGGGTGTGACGTGTGCGACCGCCTCTTTATGGTGTTATTTGTAATGTAAGACAATAACTATGTGATCTTGAGTACCTGAAGATGTACACTGCGCCGTTTATGACCACAGAAAAGCATTGAACTGGTCACATAGCCCGGTTAGCACACCATTTTTTATTTGGATGGTTTCTGAATCTGACCTAAGTTGACCTCAGACAACCTCTAGGTCAGCCCAAATCGAATTTTATGCCTGGAATACTTTTTTCCCACAGGTGCATCTAATAGTCTAAACCTAGTCCGAAGCACACTCACAAAAACATCATTCTTGCAGGCTACTGGTGCCAGGGGGCGGCGTGACTGAATTTGGGATGGGGGGCAAAGACTTTATAAACGGCCCCAAACCGATGGGCCCCTATTTTTCAGCACAGGTGCGCAACCAGAGCCTTGGCATCCACACGGTTGACAAAGGGCCCCCTGGCAGTAAAAGTCCACTCCCACCACACCAAAAATCACTGAATATTTTCCATTTGTTAATCAAGGCATGCTGTTTCATTTCTAAAGGTGTTATCTCCTTTAAACTGGAAAGAAGCCAGAAGCTTCCTCAAGATCAGTTCTGTCTGAATTGTACAGTAAATGACCTGAAGAAATCCTGCATTAAGCGACCGCATGAAATAAAGCACCGGCATTCTTTGGTTTAGAGTGGTCCAGTGGACTTCTAGCCGATTGATCTCAGAAGCTTTGTCAGAATCTGGGCTGTACAGAGAAAGTAGGACCCACGAAGTTGGATCGAAACGGACCAACAGTTTGTACCAATCTGACCAAGTCATGTTTGTCTGGAAATGTTCAACATTCAGTCAGAATGTAATAGTCACACAAATTATGTAACGTAATTATGAGCATGTACGCTCACAAATATTTGAAAAACCTTGATGCCAGGTGCTGCAGTCTCCTTAGGTCGCGCAGCGTCTGCCCGCGGCTAATACTAAACAATGGTCAAGGATGGACGCAAATGATGACACATTTGACAGCAGCAACTCTGAATGCCTCGCGGCTTCAAACTCCATTCAAAAAGGAAGCACCCAAGACCCCGAATGTAGAGGGGCCCTGAACGGTCGAATATGACCGAGCAGGCTACCAGATAAGCCGCCCGACGAGGGCGTAGCCCCCCTCCCCCCTCCCCCCATCCAAACAAGAAGTACCCAAGACTCGGTGTGGAGGGCCGCGAAGAATCGAGTGTACCCGAGCAGGCCATCAGATGGCCCCCGACAGGAGCGTAGGGCCCTTGATTAAAACACCCAATGTGCAGAGCCTCCAAACAATCCAGTGCGCCTGAGGAGACTAACGGGTGAGACCCCGACAAGTGTGTAGGGCCTTCCATTTAAATAGAAAGCAACGAAGACGCAATTTGGGGTGCCCCGAAAAACCGATGTACCCAAGGAGATTAATAGATGACACCCGACAAGAGTGGAGGGCCGTAACCAAGTCACAGATAATTGGAATCGCCCTAGAATAACGTAGAGGGCCCATGAGCATACCGCGAGTGTGTCGGTAGGTAACCGAGGTGGAGATAAAGGGCGCCTGGGCGGCCGAGAATACCCCGGCAGGCTAACATATGGGCGCGCAGCTATAGCGTGCAGTGCCTTTCCGACGAATGGAATCTGAATCGGTGGAAGGCCACGTGATTGACACGAGCGCCCCGGTGCCCTAGCAGGAAAGGCCCAGTAACAGTGCAGGGGCCCCTGAACAAATGCTAAAAATCAAGGGCAACGCGAAAGGCTGCTTAACGATCAGAATGACCCTGCAAGCGGCATATAGGTCCTCGGAAACTGCATAGGGCCCCTGGACAGCGTAATGAGGCTTAGTATTCCCGAATAACAGCTCTTCAATAATTGAAATTTTGCTTTGGTCTACTCATGAGCCCTTTACTTTTGATCTCGACTGTGCTTGGTCGCCTACAAGTCCAAAGACACCCAATTTTGTTGCGTTTTGTGTTTAAAAAAACTGCATCTGTTCGGCCGGCTATGGGCCCGCTCGGAGACAATGGGCCCCTTTCGGGGCCCAGGGGGGGGGGGGGGCATGGCTCCGTGCCCTCTCCCTCTAGATCCGCCATGGAGTAGATACAAAATCCCTATTTTTCATGCTGCTCTAGTTGTGAATTTGCCCATAGAACAACCTAGAATACTTTTGACAACAAATTACAAATTTGACAACAAATGACATTGACAACAAATGACAACATGAAATGACAACAAATTACAAATTACAAATTATTTTGATACAAATGACAACTTTAAGTTGTCAAAAAGATACACCCAGTCTAACCTTTGAACGGTACGGATTGAATTTTTTAAGACATTCTGAAGTGTTTTTCGCCGACGGTCGTTCTCCTCGCACACGACAACCCGCCGCTTGTGTTACTTGGAAAGCCCAATGCCGTTCAGCTTAGGTAAACTGCAACCCAGGCTGTCGCTATCCTTACCCCCGAGATTGTGGGAGCGCGGGCTCAAACCCTTTGAATGTAGGGATGCTTCGCCATTCGATTCTGTAAAAATATGAGCGCTGTCAGGCGAATAGGGCCTGGCCTTGCTCGTTTTTGAACTCATTTCTTCCCACTCTTTTCAACACCAATAGACCACTTATTTCTTCCCGGGAATAAGCCCCCTTGAGAAGAACACCAGGGGGGTACATTGCTGTTCCTGGTCAAGGGCTGAAGGCCTATTCCGTCTCACCGCGGGGTATCTTCCAGCAGCCATCCTGGCAAAACGGGACGGGATCCCCTGGCTGATCCGGAGGTCCTTAGGGGATACATCATATCACACTGGTCCCCTCCCCGATGCAGACGGCAGTTAACCGCGAATCGACACAGGAATCGTGATCAACGCAACAACATTCCTGATCACCGCAGGTGGATTAATAACTGGCACTGTTTTTGGCAAGCCAGTAGTTCGTCTATTGTCATTTATATTATTTTAAGCTTGCTAACGTTTCAAGGAATACCTCCCAGATCGCAAAGCAATATAGATCAGTCGGATGAAATACATTTGAAGATGCGAAGCATGTTTTCGTTCCCCCTGACCTACAATGATAGACAGTGGAACGACATTTGTTAATTTGTTTATTTTCTTTTATCGCGAACGGAGCAGCGTTCCCATAACAGGCGAAGCTGTTTATATATAATGAGATAAATACACAGCACACAGTAGCATGAGCATAATTAAGAAATCACATGTCTGAAAGTAAGGTGAATGTGCTACAGAGTTAAAACATACGTGATTACTTGAACATCAAAGATGTGAAAACTGTCATGAGAGATATCCGCGCTAGTGTTGTTAGGGCAAAAAAGTGTTCACAGTGCTTGGCAGTTTGCAAAACAGACCACCCCCGTACTCTGCACACAAGCGCGAGGTACAGCGAGCAGAACTTGGGCGTGGGTCGATCGAGGCGGCACAAGCGAAGGGAAACAGCTGAGCAAGATCTCATACCAAGATTTGAGAAGAAAGAGTACATCGTGTTGCACCCCTCGTGTTGCTGCAGATGGGGTAAAGCGGAAAGCTGTCATAACAAAGAAAATCTGTTTGCTCAGAGAGTGTGAGAGAAAGAAACCAACCAAGAAACTTGTGCTGCACTCGATCGGCCCGCACTGAGTGGAAATTTGTCGCTCCCGTTCAGACCACGCTGCAGTATTCCAAATCCGATCGCACATTTGCAAAATACGCAGTCATCACTGCGCTGCGGTGGAATTTTGACCAGCTGATGCCGATTTGGTAGGACCGAACAGGACACCAAGTGCTCGACGCCTCCACCGTCCATGTCAGCGACATGTGAAGTGAAGGTTAGTTTGGTATCCAGCGTTACGTCAATGTCTCTAATTGCACAAAGATGTTCAAGCTTAGTTCTATCGATAACATACTTGTGCTTGACGGGAAGACGCCTCATAGTCATCGTGAATGTTATACATTTTACAGGGTTGAGGGTCAGCCCCCATCTGACCGGCTACAATAACAGATGATCGAGATCATTCTGAAGCAGCAGGCCGTCAGGAACGCAATTTTGCGAAATTTTTTACGTCATCGGCATACAAAAGGCAGCCGGACTCAACCATGCACGAAAGATCGTCAATGAACATCGAAAAAAGGAGGAGAGTCAATAGTAATCCTTCTGCGGGCGCCGGAGGTTACCGGTTTCCAATCAAAAGTCTTCCGTTGCCGATAACCCTCTGACGTTTGTCGGACACATACAAGGGCAAACCATTGCAGTGCAGACTCCCTGAAATGGTTTGAATGTTTTAGCTTGTGAAATAGGAGCTCATGGTCAACGCTCTGAAAAGCAGCCGAAGAACCAGTGTAAATGACTCCCGTCTGGTATCCGTCCGGCATGGCCTTCCAAGCCAGCTGAAGGTAAGCACATAAGCTCGTGCTGCACGATGACCTAGGAATGCAACTATGTTGATAATGGCACACACAGGCAAGACGTGGCGGGCCAATTCGGCATGCTCAACCACTCCCAGTATCTTCCCGAAAAGAGGAAGCAGGGATATACTTCCGTAACTTGACGGCTCCCTTCTGTCGCCTTTATAAAAAAATTGGCGTGATGTTAGCCTGCTTCCACCTCCCTGGAAAGACACCACAACTCACGGAGAGGTTACAAATATTGGTGGATGGAGCGGCTAACTCGTCCGCGCACTCGGTGATTATTCTGGCACTAATGTCAGTCCCACAGACCTTGTTGGGACAAACCATGGTTACCGCAGATCGCACAGCTGCCTCAGAAACTCCCAGCTGGCTCAGTGACTCGACTGGGTAACACGACGCATCTGAAGGGCTTTGCACACAATTATTAGCAAACATCAGAGCAAAGGCGTCATTCAACTCGACAGCGCGAGCTATGTTATCCGACACGAAAAGCCCGCTCATAGACATCGAGAGACATCGCAAGATTGCAACAGCGGAAAGACAGCGTTGTAGAGCTCCTGGAAAGCTCTGTATGAGAAATGCTAGTAAATATCGACACATGTGGCCTGCGATTTGTCAGGTCGTCAAAGGGTGAAAACGATTGTTGCATTGGCCCGTCCGGCTATATAAAAACTAGACAAGCCACGCCATTGAACAGAGTATAATTAGAATGTTGTTCTAGAGCAATACGATATGTGCCCAAACCTATAATTGGTGTTATTTCCCAATTTGCGTAAGTTGTTTTATTTTCCAGACAAATCTGATGGAAAACGTCAAAGTTAACCAATTTTGACCTTGCAAGACCTGACCTTGAAAAAATTACCAGAACGCCAGGAATGATCCTGATCCCATATCCTGGATGCTGATGCACTTGAGTGATATATATATATATAGATATATATATATATATATAATATATATATATAAGACACAGGACGTCCGGACAACACGAGGACGGGCCGCTGGGGGACCGTTGGTGGTTGTTGTGGTTGGTGTGCAACGCGTAATTAATATACGTTGTGCAGAGTGGCTCGGCCGTCCTGACAACGCTGTGGCGGGGAGTGGCCGCGGCTATCCGCCGTTCTGCGGGGCCGCCACAGTCACTGTGACCCCTATGCGGTTGCGCTGGCAACGCCGACAAAGGTGGCACGCGCGGACCCGCGCTCCGTCGTTTATGGCTGGAACAAAGAGCACCATCATGCCATCTGGCTACGCCAAGGAAGGAAGGCGCCAAAACCGCTTGGTTGTCCCCAGTACAAATCAAAGCAGGCGTTGTCACCGAAGAAGGCACTTTTTGGTCAGAACGACTGCATCGACATCCTCGGCAACGGTTGCACTCCAGCCGGTGCAGCTGCTGTACAAGGTGTCCGCCTTGGCTGCGTGGTTTTCCGCCCGCGGCAACGAGTACCAGATCTGCTACGTAAGCGGAAGGCGATGGATGGGGATTCTGGAGGAGACCACTACCACCCACCAAGAACTACAATATATATATTATGTGTGTGTGTGTGTGTGTGGTGTGTGTGTGTGGTGTGTGTGTGTGTGTGTGGTGTGTGTGTGTGTGTGTGGTGTGTGTGGTGTGGTGGTGGTGGTGGTGGTGTGTGTGTGGTGTGGTGGTGGTGGTGTGGTGTGTGTGTGGTGGTGGGTGGTGGTGGTGGTGGTGGTGGTGTGTGGTGTGTGTGTGTGTGTGTGTGTGGTGTGTGTGTGTTGGTGTGTGGTGTGTGGTGTGTGTGTGGTGTGTGTGTGTGTGTGTGGGGTGTGGTGTGTGTGTGTGTGTGTGTGGGTGTGTGTGTGTGTGTGGGTGTGTGTGTGTGTGTGTGTGGGTGTGTGTGTGTGTGTGTGTGTGTTGTGTGTGTGTGTGTGGGTGTGTGTGTGTGTGGGGTGTGTGTGTGTGTGTGTGTGTGTGTGTGTGTGTGGTGTTGGGTGTGTGTGTGTGTGGGTGTGTGGTGTGTGTGTGTGTGTGTGGGTGTGTGTGTGTGTGTGTGTGTGTGTGGGTGTGTGTGTGTGTGTGTGTG
>NW_023596921.1:9276873-9354859 GCF_011947565.3 Pollicipes pollicipes | reverse complement strand
CCAGCTCGGTTCGGCCCACGTGGCGTGGCGTGCCCCGCGACTTGGCTAATTCCCAAACCAGTCTCTGTGCTGACGGCGTGCTTAGACGAACTCGGCGCCGGCCATGTGCTGCCGCTTATCTGTACAAGGATAGGTATCGGCTTAGTCTGCTGTACAACAGCCGGGCGACACTGTCACAAAATGTGTGTTTGCGCATGCCTGGTTGGAACGCCAACCAGTTTGGCCAGTTGAGGCCCGTCTGCTTTACGACCAAAATCTTTCAGGTAACTGCTACAGCGATTATGCCACAAGTTGGTGGGACACACCGCCAGCATGGCTATGCCGGATCGAACGTGCTTTGCAGTCTGCTGTCTCTGAACTGTCCGTCTAATGGGCTGTGCGTTGGAATCGGAAAACGGTGCTGTTGCCAGTGAGAGCCTGCGCCACGTCGGCGCCGCATTAATGGGATCGGGCCCACCGAATCATCGTTGTCTGGTTAAGAAGGAGGAAGCTATCGAGTCGTTATTATTTTTTTAATGTTCCGTTATGTCAAGAGGCTGTTTTAAACGTTGTAGCAATTCGGCCTTCGGACCTAACGGGAGGCAAGCTCACATGCTGTTCGACAGGGTTATAACCTGTACCGTTACGATGGACAAGCTGTTGCCGTTCTGTTTATAGCATTTTGCTATTTCCTGGCAACACACAATTGGGAAACGATGCGGTGCGCCGAATCCGTCCAATAGCAGAATGTTGACCGCAAAAGCGAACCCGGACCCCGAAGAACGTCATAGACCGGATCCGGATTCGGAATCCTGAGGTTTGGCGTTCGGAGCCAGCCTCGTGGTTGATTAGCAGCAAGACAAGATTATTTCGTCCGATGAACAAGGAGGGAGATCGCCCCCGTTTTGTGGGCATATGCCATCAAACGGCCGGATTCTAATAGCCTCTTTTTGTAAACGGGATAGGTCACCATGGAAACTGATGACATTTGTGCGAATTTATGAGCTAAAATCGTGGTCAAGCTTCATGGGACCGACTATGCATCGACTCAGCTGTTTTTGCTATTGCAGCAGCAGATTTGCCCCCCGGGCCTCTGATCCCCTCCTCATTTGTCCATATACATTATCATCTTTCCGTGCTGCCCTGAGCTGTCCGTGTGTGGAGCCCCGCGTGCCGATCTGGGCGTGGATCTGGGACCCAAGTGCTGCGTCCCGACGGGGCCGCTTCGGATCCAAGCAGCTCTGTCAGACCCTGGCGGCGGCGGCCGGCGCCGGTCGCGGAGCACCGCCCGCCATCGTCGGCGGGGCGGCAGGGGACGGTCTCACGGCCGCCGGGTCACCAACGGCCCTGCGGCCGGGCTCCGGTCGGTGCCGAGTGACCGGACGCTGCCTCAGGCTCCGGTCAGGTCACGTCTGCGTCGGTGATCGGTGGCAATGTCGCACGCCGCGCGTGCCGGGGGCCACATGGGCGGTCCATGACGTGTCCCGGCTTTAATGATTCGATGCGCTCGGTTGACGAAAGAGCGGATACCTCCCGAGCACGGTGAGAGTTGGTTTGCGGGCCCCACCAGGGTGACCCCAGCCGGTGCGGAGCTGACAAGCCGACCCACACGATGGGATCTCGCAGTGGCCGGCAGGCGCAGCGGCGATGAACAAGCGGACATGCTGGCTGCTGATTAGCTATTAGCTCTCCTAAGGAGTCTAAGAAGCAAACAGGCTGACACCACATATTTCATAAAGTTTTGAGTCCGAATTGTGTAGATGACACCTGTCCTGACCGGGACGGTACCCGCTCCTCCCAGAATTCGAGACATGTACTCAGACTGGGTGCGGCTTATCACGGACTTGACAGGCTTTCCCTGCACTACAACGCTGTCCACCAGCGGCACCCGGCTGCGGTAGACCTGAGGTCCACCTTCATCGCTATGACAGCTTGCCGTGGCAGGCTAACTTCGCATACAGTAGCACGTGTTTACGCTGCCGCAGGTGACGGCGACGGACCCAGACTGCGGCGTCAACGCACAGGTGAACTACACGATCGGCGGCGGCCTGCGGCGGCTGAACCAGTTCACCATCGAGGCGGAGTCGGGCGACATCTGCATCGCTAGTCAGCTGGACCGCGAGCAGCGCTCCATTTACGAGTTCCCCGTCATCGCCATGGACAGAGGTGGGAGCGGCGTCTTCGTGATGGGTTGTCGTCAGGCGGCGGTGTTTGCCGTACAGGAAACATGTATGCCATATGGAGGATAGGGTTTTGTTGGTAAAAGTGCACTTCCAGGTTCCGGAATCATAGATGCGCACACATTGCAGCGAATTGCGGCTCTGCGCGAATGAAGGTGGTGAGAACGTTTACGCTGAGCCCATCAACGTTGCAAAAGATTGCCTTCTACACAGTGTCTACAGTTGGTAAGCGATAGGTGACTCGCACACGGACCGACACTAAGACCAGTATGTGCACCCGTCAGTGGAGCGCAGCGCTCGTGGCTGCGTCGGCCGGGCCGCGGCGCCTTCCGCGCCGTTCCTCCCGCACCGGTGACCCGTTTTTCTCGCTGGGACGAGGCCGTGGCGCGCGAGCGGCGACAGAGAGAAATGGCGGGTACTGACCGCCTGTGTGGGCCCGCGCGCCCCTTTTTGCCGGCTGATGGATGCCGTACTGTGGGATGCACTCGGCGCTGGCCGGCCGACGCCACTGTTTGTCACGGGGCGCGAGAGACGGCCGTGTGTGCGCCACCACCAGCGGCAGGCCTCCCGCCCGTCTGCCGCCGGTGTGGGGCGTCACGTGTGCACAGCCGCCCGCTGGGCCCCGGGGCGCAAGGGATCAGACTGGCTTGCAAATGGTTTGTTAACGCGACTGTTGGCTCTGATGCAGGGTGCATAAATAAGCTTGTTTACGAAGCCTTTGGGAGGCAGGCTTACTCCATGAGACTAATCTCCAAAGATGAAGTGTATTCAATCCAGAGGATACCTCCAACGAATCGATTTTTACACCATACTATCCGTAATGAGGTGATTCGTTTAATGAGGAGATTGAAGCTACGAAAACTGTATATTTCTTGCTTTACCTTACTTGCTTACTCTGCTTTGCCCGACTAAAATTAGCGGCTTACGGTGCATCGGTTCTTATGCCTCAGCGCGTGAAAATAATATTCTTACGTTTTAAAGTTTGTCCTGTCGACACATTGTTCACCCTCTTTTAAACTAAAACAAGCAAAGTATTGATCATGCTACTACTACTACTGATGCTATATATATATATATATATATATATATATATATATATATATATATATATATATATATATATATATGTACATGTGTGTATATCTAATAGCACTAATACGCTTTGTGTAGCTGCGCTCCACGCGAGCCGTCCGTTTAGTACCACTGAGAATGCGCGATAGAGCTGGGGACGCCGAGAGTTTACAGTGTCGAGAACCAGCGCCTCCCGAGCACAGCCTCTGTGGTCCAGAGGCGACGCTCTGCGCTCGCACTTAGGTGCACTGGCGCATAAAAACAGGCCATTGGCGCATCATTTGACCGGACTAACATCGAACGATGGGATGGCAGGTGGCCAAAAAGGGCCGACTTGGCCCGAGGCGTGTCCTAACGCTCTGCGGAGCCTGAAACTTTCGAATTTAAGTTTGGAAAAATGGCCGGAGCCAAATCATCCTTTGAACTGGATGGATATAACTTAGCGGTGGGCTCAGCGTGCATGCAACTAGGTCTGCTTAGGAGGTGCACTGAACTCAGAGCCACCCATGCAAATCATGCACAGCGAATTAAAAACTCAAAAAGGAGCCTATCCGGAGATGATTGCAACATCACTGTCGAGGCAAGGGCGGAAACGTTTGTAACAAACCATCGGTCTAATATGCTCATTTTCGTTGTTGGAAACACATAGTCACATACAATCTGCATGTGCTACAAGGTTTCGCCATCCATCCAGGTGCGAGCGCAGGGTCTTGAGATGGGTGGGAAGCTGCGTACGCCATAACTCAAAGTTGCTGACTGAAAATCTGGTCTAGGGCGCCGCAGACGCGCAAAATTTGCTGCATAGCGTCAAAAAACGTTGCGCGTAGTCGATGCGCATATTTTTTCGTTTCTACTCCCAATCTCCTAGTGGTAATATCTATTTGCGCACACAATGATGCACGTATAATCTCCAAAGGGAGGGGCACGTATCCCCGGGGACACCAGGTAATTTGTACGTGCGTTTTTGCCTCCGGCTATTTATCATTTATATGCTCGGTTGAAAATTATAATTATTTATGTCCTGGAAAAATGTGCAGCTTCCTATTCAGTTGGAAACTTCAACCCATCCCATCCCCATCTTGGACTTCAGTCATTCCCCCCCCCCCCACCCCACACACACTTTGGGAAGAACGCGAGCCAAAGCCGGACAGCCCGAGAATGTGAGCCCTTGTGTTGGCACATTTTGGGGTAGGTTCTTTCATTTTCACTGTTTGGCCTCTTCCTTCCCCAACTCGTGTTGTGAAATTACACCCCTGTCTGCACATTCTGCTTGGCTTAATTTTTCGTGCAGCCTGCAGACTTTGTCGGTTGTGCATTGTGCTTTGTCGGCTCATGGGCCATGACGGACAGTATACATTTTTCCTGTGCACGCCATTCGGTCTTCTGTTAGCGCGCATGCACGCGCCTATTTTGCAGCTGGGATGCAGTATTAGGCCAAGAATGACTTGGGCTATGTGTTTCCATATTTGTCCTCACCGGTCCGATGAGTTATCAACTGACTCAACAATAGTTGTAGTCAACGGACAAGTAACAGGATAAGGAGACCACCCTTCGATAAATTGTATAAGGGATGGCTCCTTGTAAAGAGAGGACATTTCTGTTTAAACGACCAAAACTTGGAAATTCTTTTTTAACTTCGCAGCGAATTATCTTAGGCGAAGTCCGTTGAATCGTACGCACTGAGCAGACCCAAGCTCACCTGTGCCCGGCACTCCGAGCGAGCTCTCTCGCCCATCTCTTGAGCACCACCTGCCGATCGCCCTCCCCCCCCCCCCCCCCCCGCTGAGCGTGCACAAGTCAGCCTCGGACGACATTAGCCGCTCTGGATAGCAGCCGGCGGGCGGTCCGGAGCCGCACGGGCTTCGCGGTCGGCCTCTCCCTGCCGCGGGGCGCGGTCAGCACGTGGTGAGCATGTGCCGGCCCTCTGTGGTGGAGGCGGTCCTGGCCGGCGACGGTGACAGGCCCCGCGGCCGCCTCGTCAGGTCTCGTCAGGTCCCGTCAGATCTCTTCAGGTCCTGCCAGGTCTCTTTAGGCCCGTCAGGTCCCGTCAGGTCTCTTCAGGCCCGTCAGGTTCTGTAAGGTCTCGCCAGATTCTGTCAGGTCCCGTCAGGTCTTGTCAGGTTCTGTCAGGCCCCGTCAGGCCGTCAGGTCGACCGGCGTGTGGGGGTCCGCACGTCCCGCACCGGCGTGTCCGGGACGGGCGCCAGGCTGGGCGGTGAGCCTTGAGCTGGCATTGTCTGCAGCGGCGGCGCAGGCGGCAGTGACCCCGCAGCGCCCTGGGAGGTCAGCACGCAAGGTGTGGGCTCACCCCGGCCGCCGCTGCCGGGTCCCGAGAAGCGTGGCCGGCCGGCCGGCAAGCTGAAGCCGGCATTGTACGGCCGTGCGGGCGGAGGAGCCGCCGCCGCCGCCGCCTCCCTGCCGGGCATTGTTCTCCTCTGATCGACGATTGCCCGAGACGAATGCGGAACGCAGGCGATGAAGCCCGCCGCATTGGGGTTAGATTGCTATGCTGGTGACCCGTGTCTGCAACATGAGCCGCGCCGAGCTCATGGTGGACAAATTGGCCTTATGTGATAGGTCGTCCAACAAAAACTGGAATGTTTTACTTGGGACTTTCCAGCTTCGGGCAACAAGCTGGTGATGACATAAAAAATTATGTCCCTAGCTTTGCCACATTCATTGCCACTGCATACAAAATGTTAAATGTTCATGGCTTGAATGAAAGCAGACTTCGCGATGGCTGTTTAAGTTTTTTAGATGCTTCTGAGCTCAGATTTAAATGGCTCCTTCCCGGATTTCGGCGTTTTATTGTCATTCATTTATTGAAATTTATAGAATGCAGCGACAAGTGTTCATAAGAAACGTGTTCAGTCGCAGGATAAATTTCCTCCGTCATGCAACATTCGTCCACCTCGTGAGCAGCCGAATACCAGTCGAGGGTGATTGTTTCCCTATGGTGTCGTAGCCCACCGTTGTGTCGCGCACAGCATCAGCCCCGGTGGCGCCGGAGCACGAGCTTTCGGACTTCCCAGAAGTCACCACCATGTGCCTCCCCCCACCAGGTGGCCTGAGCACGACCGCCATGGTGAAGGTCCAGGTCACGGACGTCAACGACAACCGTCCGACCTTCTACCCGCGCCAGTACAAGGTCAGCGTGCGCCGCGAGGAGGTCAGCGCGGCGCCCGTGGTGGTCGTGGCCGCCACCGATCCTGACGCGGCGCAGAACGGCCGCATCCGCTACGACATCGTGCGCGGCAACGGCAAGGGTTTGTTCCGGATCGACCCCGACTCTGGCGAGGTGAGGCGCACGGCGATGCGTGGAGGGGCTGGCGCGCGCACGCAGGGGTCGTCTGCTGGGACGCAGGAGGTGGTCGGCGTGTGGCTGGGCGGCCGCTGCGCTGTGGTGGAAACGTGGGCAGACGGCGGTGGCGGTGGCCGTTGGCAGACAGAGGGGATTAAGAGGTTGCAATGCTGCAGCATTTTGCGCGCTGCTCATGTCGCTGCTGCCATGTCAATGCCGGTCGCTTTTACCTGCTCATGCAGCTAAAAGCAGGCATGAGTTCCCGACGCTGACGCTAGTGCCGGCTTTTGTGCAGACGTTGCTACATGAGTCATTTGTGTTGTGGGCAACATGAACTCTGACCAGGTAGCTCACTCTTGTTTCGGGGACAGCACCAGCCGGGTGAGACCTCACCTCTCGTCGGGAAAGCGGGACACGCCAGCGTGGCACTGAGGTCGGCCTGCCCACCTCCCGACAGGTGTTCGTAACGGGGCCGCTGAGCGCCTCTCCGACGGAGCACCAGCTGGAGGTGGAGGCGACGGACGGCGGCGGCCTGCGCTCGCTGGAGGCGGCCCGGCTAGCGCTCAGCGTCACCGACAGCCGCCATCGGCCGCCAGAGTTCGAGCGCGCCCGCTACCTGTTCGCCGTGAGCGAGGACGCCGCCGTCCGCTCGGAGGTCGGCGCCGTGCGGGCCGCCGCCGGCCAGACAGGTCAGAGGCGAAGGACGCTGGCGGTCAGCGGTCAGCGGCCGGCTGTTAGCGGCTGACGACAGGGAGCCAGAACTCAGGAGCCGAGGGTAACGGGTCAGTGGTCAGTGGTCCAGGTCAAGGGTCTTGGGTGAGGACCCAGGAGCCAGGGGTCACGGGTCATTGGTCAGTGGTCCAGGTCAAGGGTCTTGGATGAGGAGCCAGGAACCAGGGGTCACGGGTCATTGGTCAGGGGTACAGGTCAAGCGTCTTGAGTGAGGAGCCAGGAGTCGGGGGTGACGGGTCCTTAGTCAGTGGTCCAGGTCAAGGGTCTTGGATGAGGAGCCAGGAGCCAGGGGTCACGGATCATTGGTCAGTGGTCCAGGTCAATGGTCTTGGTGAGGATCCAGGAGCCAGGGGTCACGGGTCATTGGCCAGGGGTCCAGGTCAAGGGTCTTGGGTGAGGAGCCAGGAGCCAGGGGTCAAGGGTTCTTGGTCGGCCGGTCGGCGGACGGAGACGAGGAGCCAGGAGCCGGAAGCCAGGGGTCAAGGGTTACAGGTGACGGGCCAATCGCCAGAGGTCAGTGGTTTTAGGTGAGAGGCCAGAAGTCAGGGGTTGGGGTTCTGGGGCCAAGCGTCTGGGCCCCAGACCTTGGCTACAAGTCTGCAAGCTGTCTGCGCTGGCGCGACGCATATCTGCCGCTGATAGGTGGTGCTACTCGGCGAAAGGGATTGGGGAGGGCGGCATCTTTGTTTCTAGGCTGATATTTCCCCTCCTATGGCAGGAATTTTACGAATGAAGCAGTTGTAAATTCTTATAAACTTCCGTAATCAAATTTTGTGAGCCCTTTCAGCGCCACAGTAGGGCGTCATCGGCGTGAGGTTCGGGCCCTGAGGTTCCAGCCTTGTTCAGAGTCCCTGGTGTGTGGTCCAGAATGACCTTACCTATCATATGAATCATATTATATATCAGCAGCCTTACAGTATAAACCTGTCATTCACGGTCGGATGAAACAGATGAGCAGATGAAGCATCTAACCCGTTACGATATGTTTAAGCTTCTTGGCATACACACAAATCTCCGATTCGAATAACAAAAGCCTGGCATACTCTTGATAGCAGCTTGCTGTAATCTCACTGTTAGAATGCAAAAACAAGATTGAGAAGCTGCTAATTCATTGCACGCGTGAGCTTCGTGTGGACCGATTCCTGCTGCCCAAACCACTTTGTTATCTATTGTTCGTGACCGTGCAATAAAGCATCGTGACCATAAGCTCAGCAGGGTAAGGTGTCGCATCGGCTTCTTTTAAACAGATAACGACTCACCGTAATCCACCGTAACTGTCATTTGATCGCCAAATCAAGTCCAAGTTAAGCCAATATTTTTAACAACTGCCTAGAGAGTGTCTCTAAGCTTGGCGCAACTGGGGGCTGCGTGGCCCATCAAACCGAGAGCTATCCCTAGCCTCGTTAATTGTGTCTCTGCTGACGCGCTGTCTGCGCAGGCCTTTGGTCGGTAGGGCTGCCATTGGGCGTCTGGAAGAATTTGTGTCAACTGGCCTTGTTGGTGACGTCACAGGCGGAGAGGTCAGCTACAGCATCTACACGGGCGATCCGGAAGGCTCGTTCGCCATCGACCCGCAGTCGGGTGTGATTCGGACCGCCACCCGGCTGGACCACGAGACCCACACGTCTGTACTACTCAACGTGCAGGCCATGTCGGGTCGGCCGCCCACCTACGGTCATACGCAGGTCAGTCGGCATGTCGGGCCGGCCGCCCACCTACGGTCACACGCAGGTCCAGTGGACATGTCTGACCAGGCCGCCCACCTACGGTCGCACACCAGGTCCAGTCGACATGTCGGGCCGGCCGCCCACCTACGGCCACACGCAGGTCAGTCGACATGTCGGACCGGCCGCCCACCTACGGTCACACTGCAGGTCAGTCGACATGTCTGACCAGCCGCCCACCTACGGTCACACGCAGGTCAGTCGACATGTCGGACCGGCCCCCACCTACGGTCACACGCAGGTAAGTCGACATGTCGGGCCGGCCGCCCACCTACGGTCACACGCAGGTCAGTCGACATGTCGGGCCGGCCGCCCACCTAGGGTCACACGCAGGTCAGTGGACATGTCGGGCCGGCCGCCCACCTACGGTCACACGCAGGTCAGTCGACATGTCGGACCGGCCCCCCACCTACGGTCACACGCAGGTCAGTGGACATGTCGGGCCGGCCCCCCACCTACGGTCACACGCAGGTCAGTCGACATGTCGGGCCGGCCGTCCACCTACGGTCACACGCAGGCCAGTCAACATGTCGGGCCGGCCCCCCACCTACGGTCACACGCAGGTCAGTGGACATGTCGGACCGGCCCCCCACCTACGGTCACACGCAGGTCAGTCGACATGTCGGGCCGGCCCCCCACCTACGGTCACACGCAGGTCAGTCGACATGTCGGACCGGCCCCCCACCTACGGTCACACGCAGGTCAGTGGACATGTCGGGCCGGCCCCCCACCTACGGTCACACGCAGGTCAGTCGACATGTCGGGCCGGCCGTCCACCTACGGTCACACGCAGGCCAGTCGACATGTCGGGCCGGCCCCCCACCTACGGTCACACGCAGGTCAGTCGACATGTCGGGCCGGCCGCCCACCTACGGTCACACGCAGGTCAGTCGACATGTCGGGCCGGCCCCCCACCTACGGTCACACGCAGGTCAGTGGACATGTCGGACCGGCCCCCCACCTACGGTCACACGCAGGTCAGTCGACATGTCGGGCCGGCCCCCCCACCTACGGTCACACGCAGGTCAGTCGACATGTCGGGCCGGCCCCCCCACCTACGGTCACACGCAGGGCAGCGGGAGCGGGAGCGGGAGCGCCACCACAGACACTTCTAGCCGGGTCCGTGCAGGTCAGTGACCCTGGAGCACGTTGGCGCGCCAAACCGCACCACTGCAACGCAGTCATCTGACAGCATCAGCCTGCCAATGCGATTTTTCCTTGACGTTGATTGATTCGGTAAAGTGCGTCTGGTTCATTCGGCGTGTCCTTTTCGGTTAACTCTGTTATTTCTGCGTGGTTTATCTGATCACCGTCATCTGCACTTTATCCGATCACCGTCGCCTGCACTTCACTTGGTGAAGCCCGTCGGTTGATTGGGTTACGTCCATCTTTGCGATGCAGCCAGGCGGTGCAGAACGCTGCAAAGAAACGTCGCGTTTGTGCGACTAATCGCTTTGTACATGTCACTGAACTAGCAAGAAGACTAGAATAACTGGAGCCAATGCCTCCGTTTGTTCTGTTTTTTTGTTGTTGTCTTCGTTAGGCATCAACCGCGAGGCAAAATGGCATTCTCTTCATTGCTGGACCGATCGAAGAATTCCATCAAGGCGATCAAATAGCGAGCGGTTATCTACCCTTGTTTGTTTAAGTGAACAAGGTACATTCGGGAGTTACTGCAGCCCATTATTGTTATCAGCCGGAGCAGCGCTGTCAAACGCCTTGTTATAGATTGGCCAGCACCTGTCCTCATGCATCAGGCGTTGACAGCCGCCGTTAATATCGCTGCTGTCTCCTACATCAGGAGCTAGTGTGAAGCCTGTTCAACCTCAGACCCTGACGTCACCTGTGCTCTGCCCCAGTCCCTGATGTGACACCTATTCAACCTTAGACCCTGACGTCACCTGTGCCCTGCCCCAGCCCCTGATGTGACACCTATTCAACCTTGGACCCTGACGTCACCTGTGCCCTGCCCCAGCCCCTGATGTGACACCTATTCAACCTTAGACCCTGACGCGGCACCTGCTCTACCACAGATCCTGGCGAAACACCCGCTCTACCTTTTGCCCTCACGCTACGCCTGCTCTACCTTAGAACCTGACGCGACACCTGTGCCCTGCCCCAGCCCCTGATGTGACACCTGCTCTACCTTAGAGCCTGACGCGACACCTGCTCTACCATTGATCCTGACGCAACACCTGCCCTACATTTTACCCTGACGCGACGCCCACTCTACATTAGACCCTGACGCGACATCTACTCTACCTCAGCCCCTTACGCGCCTCTACCCTTTGCCTCAGCCCTTGACCTTGACCTGCCCTTTGCCTCAGCCCTTGACCATACGCGCCTTTGCCGCCTTGCCCTGCACCTTGACGCCGCCTCTGCCCGCAGGTGAACGTGACCATCGGCGACGTCAATGACTTCGTGCCCGAGTTCGAGTCGCTCGAGGCGACGCTCTCGCTGCCGGAGAACGCCGAGCTGCGCACGGCCATCTACGCCGTGCACGCGCGCGACCTCGACTCGGGCGACAACGGGCGCGTGCGCTACCGGCTGCTGCGCAACCCGGATGACGCGTTCGCGATCAACGCGCGCGACGGCACGCTCTCGCTGGCCAAGCCGGTCGACTACGAGCGGCGGCGCGAGTACGAGCTGGTGATCGCCGCCACGGATATGGGCTCGCCGCCGCTCTCAGCCAACCTCACGCTGCACATCGACGTGCAAGACTTCAACGACAACGCACCGGCGTTTGAGCTCGATGAGTACGAGGTGGCCGTGCGCGAGGACCTCGACGTGAACGCGCAGGTGCTGCAGGTGACGGCCACGGACGCCGACACGGGCAATAACGCGCGCCTCACGTACCGGCTGGTCGAGTCGCCCTAGCAAGCTGTTCGGCATCTTCCCCAACAGCGGCTGGGTGTACCTGCGCGGCCAGCTGGACCGCGAGACGGTCGATCTTCATCGCCTCACCGTGCAGGTGACCGACAACGGCACGCCGGAGCGGAGCGCGCGCGCGCGCGCGGTCGTGCGCGTGCTCGACGTCAACGACCACGCGCCCGAGTTCAGCAACGAGACGTACGAGTTCGCCGTGTCGGAGAACTCGGCGGTGGGCGTGGCGCTCGGCTCAGTGTCGGCTACGGACCGCGACCTGGGCGCCAACGCCTCGCTCCGCTACAGCCTGAGCCCGGCCAACGGCAGCTTCCGGGTGGACCCGCGCACAGGTCAGTGCTGCTCCGCCCACCGCGCCGCATCTGCGGGTCGGTGGCGTTCCTCACGCCTCACGCACCCAACCCCACCCTCGCCATACGCAGGTCAGCGACGCTCCGTCTGTCCACCGCCCAGTCAGGTCCGCCCGCTGCCTCTCTAGGCAGCGGCGCTCCTGCCATGTCTCGCACAGGTTAGTGGCGCTCCGCCCAACCCTCACTGAGAACCGCAGCACCCCCCCCCCCCCGCCCCTTCCCACACACACAGTCAGGCACCCCTTCCCCCACACGCACACACACACACACACACACTCGGGTTTGGGACGCTCCATCAACTCACCCTCAACCGCGTCAACACGCTGTCCGAATACACCGCGTGCGACAGATGCCGGCGAGCGCCGCCGCCTGGCCTGCAAGGGCTGCGGCCAATGTCGGAATGCTGTCCTGTGACGTGGCACAGGCTCCGTTGGAGGGCCCGGAACGCGCGCGGCCACCGGGTCTCGACGCAGCGCAGGGCTCGCGCACTAAGCCGGCCTAAGCAGGTTACAAGGTGTCGGTGTCGCACCGCGTCGACCGCAGATGGTTGCGCGTCGCCAGCCCAGTCCGCTCCGGACACTTCACTCGGCGACGGAGTGTGATTAATCCGCGCCGACTCGACACCACAACTGTCGCGGCCATCTCGCTAAGCACGGCTGAGTGTCGCCGGCAGGCGCCAGCGGAGCGTGGCGGCGCTCCGGCCGGGCGGGGCGCAGCGTCCTCACCGGCCGGCGCGCTGCAGCCGGCGGCCGGGCTTGGGGCGGGAGACAGCCGCCTGGCGAGGCGGGCGGTCGGGCCCGCTCAGGCCGCTCGGCGGGGGTAGGGGGGAAAGGGACGCGCAGATGGGGATATCCGTGTGACGCTGGCTGCTCTCACTTGAAGAGTCGTGTGTGGTGTGGTGGTTCGAGATAGACAATGACCATCGGCCACAGAAATGCACAGGTTACAGGTGGAGCGTAGCGCTGCAAATGCTGCATCGTTTACTATGCGGTGTCAATGGGTGTCAAGTGATGAGGCGATTATTTCTGGCATGCCGACGCAAATAGCAGGAGTCCCGTGCACGGTGTTGCCTGGAGACGCTGGAGGCTCCCTTCACCGCTGATGCGGCGCGCGATTTGTCTCGTGATGAGGCACAGGGTCAGCTGGTGCCTGCCCGATCACAAGACCACGAACGTGCATCACGCACTATCCAGCTCACCAGGAGAGCACGCCTCATGCGTGTAGCATCCGGGCAAAAGCGAGGCTGATAAACGGCTTGAAGCCTGAATGCATTTGTTTCTCGTCATGTGATTCCGTACTGTGCATTTGAACGTTTTTATACGTCTCTAAGATCGTGCACCACTGGCGATGCTTCCTGGTGATTTGACAACTTAGATAATCGCCTTCGAGATCAGCCGTTCCAAGCCGCGGAGTGTGCCCACTCAAGGGTTAAGCATCCTCATCGGCACCCATTGCTCCTGTTCAGCATGCTGATCTGTGCCATAACAGTCACTGGGTAGAAGTACCGATCGTCGGAATGCTGGACAGCGCTGGCCGACCGGTCGGGGCCTCGTCTCAGTCGCGTTGGCTTATCGGGCCATCAGACTGCGACCGCGGCTTACTGTCGTAAAAAACCGGGTGACACTGGCGAGCCGAAGCCGAGCGGAGTGCGAGCGGATGGCCCGCCGGCGCCGGCTCAGCCAGCGCGCCTCCCGCCAGCGGCCTGGAGCACCGCGTCACCGATCCGCCAAAGCCGGCAGCCGTCACCACCTCGGCCCGAGAGGGTTCGGGGAGGACCCTCACGGGGATTGCTGGTGCGAACGTGCGCCTGGGAAGGAGCCTGACAAGTCACGGCGAGCTGTTCGTAATCTGTGGCGTCTGTGTGCGTGAGTGTGTGCGGCTAATGTTCTACTGGTTTCCTTGCTTGCATGTATTGCTGTGTTGACACTCGTAGGAGCACAGACGGCTTAAGCTGCTGGTCTCTCAATTGATGGGTGTTGGCTCGAAATTCAAAGCGTGAGCTTTCACTGGCTTCGGCTCACATTAAGGAGCGTATCAGGATCAACATGAATGTCGGAAGAAGGACGGGGAGGGGGGGGGGAGGGTATCGTCCATTGACCATCCAGATTTTTAGGAGTGTTCGGCATCAGCATCATGGTGACGCATGGAAACAATAGGCTTAAACAGACGTGTTCGGCTCACCCACCTCTGGGCAGGTTCCTAAGGGTTTCAGTTGATGAAAGCGGCCAAATACGTCAATAAGTACCATGACGACCAACGTTGTGTTGTCCTCAGGCGCCGTGAGAACAGCCGCCGAGTTGGACCGCGAGCTGATCGAGTTGTACGAGTTCTCGGTAGATGTCTCTGACGACGGCTCCCCACCGCGCCACTCTTCCGCGCTCGTCAAGGTAACGACACTGGCGCTGGCACATTCACCGCGACGTGCCGGCCTCGTGTTGCGTCGGGTGGAGTTAGGATAAGTGTGATGATCATCAGGTTTGCTCTAGAATGCATCCGTCGCGACTGCCACTGGGCGTCAACAGGCACGCGTTCCACACTTACGGTGTGTCGACGGTTTTGACCATCTGTGTGCACGCACAGACTTTCACACCACCTTGCTCCGTCATATTGGATCTTTTTCGACGCGGGAGCATTATGATTTGTCACTCCATCCGCACCACAACATGATAATTGTTGCGGCCTCACAGCTCGCTGACGCCACCCCGTCGAGTCTGGTGCGGCTTTCCAGCCCCGAACCCACTGGCTGGCACGCTTCAGCACACTCATCCACCCCAGACTGCGTGTCCAGCCGCCACGTGCAGGCGTCGATTGGGCGTCGTGCGTAGCACGCTGAACGTTACAGCTCACCACCCGCGCACTGGTCAGCAGGCGGAAGCACAGGTGTGGATCCGGCCGCTGGTCAGCTCCGCGCGCCGCAGGTCTGCGGTGCATTGGTCAGCGGGAGGAAGCACCGCGCGGATCCAGCCGCTGGTCAGCCCCGCGCGCCGCAGGTCTGCGGTGCACTGCTCAGCGGGAAGGAGCACCGCGCGGATCCGGCCACTGACCGTCTCCGTGCGCCGCAGGTCCGCGTGCTGGACGATAACGACTCGGAGCCGCAGTTCGTGGAACCGCTGGACGGCGTCATCAGCGTGCGCGAGGAGCAGCAGGCTGGCTCCGAGGTGGTCCAGGTGCACGCCACCGACGCTGACCTGGGCCAGAACGCCTCCATCGCCTACAGTCTGGCGCCGGGTGAGCCGAGGGCGCCACTGGAGGGGGCGGGGAGGCACGCCTATGGCCCGGCGATGGGGGAGCCGCGGGGGCCGCCGTAGGGGGTGAGAGGCACGCCCACAGCCGGCGCTGGGAGAGCAGCGGGCGCCGCTGGAGGGAACGGGGAGGCACGCCCACAGCCGGCGTCGGGAGAGTCGCGGGCGCCTCTGGAGGGGACGGGGAGGCACGCCCACAGCCGGCGTCGGGAGAGTCGCGGGCGCCTCAGGAGGGGGCGGGGAGGGGTGGTGCCGGCTCGAGTTCCGGTAGCGGGCGGGGACCCGCAGAGCCGCCTGTGAAGGCAAGGTATGGGCTACGTGTGTGCAGCGAGCGGCGGCGTCCAATGTTGACGTTGTTGGTGCAGACCCACCACAATTGGCGGAGATAACGAGGGCTAAATGCATACCGCGCGACCAGTGGGACTGTTGCTATGTGCTGATATTCAAACCAGTAGCCCATAGAGATCGGGATTGGAGATATGGCGTGCGGTTATGCTCAGGTCCGGGTGCTTTCAATGATTTCTATCGAACATCTGATTTCTTTTCATTATGACACAACGGTAAATGAGTGAGCATGTATGCAGTAGGCCATTCCAGCCCCTGGCTCACGTGATCACAAATCCCAGTGCGGGCTTTGGCACCTGACTGTTGCAGAGACGGCCATCAGTCGGTGATAGGACACAAATCTCAGGCCGGTGTGCAGTGTCGACATGAGGCCTATGAGTGGCTGCTGTCGGCTTATCTCGGGCCCGCGTGGAGCGTTTGCTGGCTGTCCATGTTCAGGTGCCGGCTGACCGCGGACCATTAGCGCCGGCAAACGGGCAATCCGTCTGGGTGGTCCTCGGCAGTGACACGGAGGGGAGGCCGGTGGGTGGGGCTCGATAGCCGTACATTCCTGTGTCTTGCACTCCTGGAACTGGAAGATAAGAGCCACTCTACGCGCATAGTGATTTTCTGCCACCTCAGCTGTAAATATGTATGTATGAACAGCATGACCGGTCTTCTGTAAGAGTATGCACAGAGCATTTTCAAATCCAACCCGCCTGAATAGGCGGTTGCATGCCAATGACGACACCGTTGTGACCTCTTGCAGGTGTGGACGCGGGTGTGGACGGTGCGTTCAGCATTGACTCGGTCACAGGCGTCATCTCCACCACCCGGGTGCTGGACCACGAGGTACGCCCACCAGCTCGGACGTGCGCCGTCTGGACTGCCAACCGTGCGCGATGTGCGCCCGGAACGGCCCTGCCGCCGGCGTGCGGTCACAGCAATCACAGCCGTATGCCGTAGCGAGCCAGAATCGGAACGGCCCTGCCGCCGACGTTCGGTCCCAGCAGTCCCAGCCATATGCTATAGCGAGCTGGGGTCGGAACGGCCCTGCCGCCAACGTTCGGTCATGCATGCCGCAGGCCGCCGCCGCCTGCCAGCAGGCCTGCCAGCGTGAGTTCGTGGGACTGCCAGCGGCGCGTTGTCAGGTCAGCCGCGTGCTGGCGTGACCTGCCGACTGGCACTAGCCTGGCATTGGCGGGCCTGCTGTGCAGCTGGGGTCTCAGCGAACCTGTGAAACGGATGAGCGCAGACTCAGCAGCTGGAGGTGTGCTTGTGTCCCAGGCGAAGGCGGTGTACCGGCTGGAGGTAGTGGCACGGGACGGCGGCGCTCCGGCTCGGCAGGCCAGCCACCCCCTCACCATCAACGTGCTGGACCTGAACGACAACTCACCCACCTTCACCACCTCTAGCCTGTCGTTCACCGTGCGGGAGAACTCGCCGATTGGCTTCCAGGTGGGGCCACTGGCCAATCCGCTGCGTGTGATCGCGCTGTGGCGCCGACCTATCGCGTTGGCGATTATTAACGTGATTATTAACACCCTGTGAGTGACGTGCTGCGCCGGTCACTCACATCCTGTGAGTGACGTGCTGCGCCGGTCAGTCACATCCTGTGAGTGACGTGCTGCGCCGGTCAGTCACATCCTGTGAGTGACGTGCTGCGCCGGCCAGTCACATCCTGTGAGTGACGTACTGCGCCGGTCAGTCACATCCTGTGAGTGACGTGCTGCGCCGGTCAGTCACATCCTGTGAGTGACGTGCTGCGCCGGTCACTCACATCCTGTGAGTGACATGCTGCGCCGGTCAGTCACATCCTGTAAATGACGTGCTGCGCCGGTCACTCACAGGACGACGACTCCATCCGCTTCCGTGAACTTGTACTAGAAGTCGCATGTCAGCGATCCACGCTACCCATCTGATAATCCTGCCTTGCATTGCGAACGCGGACATCGTGCACGTAATTGCGCTGCCCTGCCCCCGAAAATATCGCGGTCGTTAGCAGGAAGCCTGGCGTTCGAACGCCACCGCCAGCAGCGCGCCATGGCTTGCATCGCGGAGAACCGCGCGGCATGCTGTCCTCCGAACCAACTGCATTCTCGCCAGTGCAGGCATCCATTTGCAGAAATGTCCGCATGCAACTGTCGTGGAGCTGACGTCCGAAATGCGGCGTCGGCCGCGTAATTAATCAAGCGTCCAGGAGCGTGTGACAGGACACGGTGCTGTCCGTCAGGTCGGCATGGTGGAGGCCATTGACCGGGACGCCGGCGAGAACGGCCGCGTCACCTACACCATCCTCAGCGGCAACCTCAACGACACATTCGACATCAACCGGGCGACGGGCGCGCTCATCACCACGCGAGAGGTGAGCGAGAGCCCCGCGCTGTGCTGGTGGCGAAGGGGACCGCTGCCGAAGCCACGCCTCCGGCGTGATGTCTTCAGCCTGGATAGAACGTCACAGTGACAGGGTCCGTGACGAAACGAAATGTAAGGGCCTGGCATTTGCTCTGTCTGGGCTCAGTTGTGTGAAGACTGGGGTTGTGTTAGCTGGGCATCAGATGCACTCGAAGCACGACCGGCGCCGTCGATGGATGGGACGTGGATCACGGGATGTGCTTGTAATGGACTGCCAGTGACTGGGTAGTATAGAATGAACGACATCAACCGTTGCACCGCTTTTTCTTCGTGAATTGCAAACCGCCTTCAGCACTGGTAAACATTTTCAACTCTCCGAAAAGCTTACTGCTTCGATCAGAAGATTGTCCGTTTTATTGCCGACTAATCCAGTGTTGTCAAACAGTGTTAGATGGAATTGATACAAGGACGTCTGGAATTGAGAAATCGCGAATATCCCCAAAAATCACTTTTGCTCAGAGGCTTCCAAGGCATGCTAGTCAAAAAATATCTGCAGGCTAAATCAACGAACGGTTTTCGCCAGCAGAGCTATAAAGACGAGCATGATCAAAAATCATTCACGTTGGTAGGTGTTTCAATGGGATTCCGTCTATATTCGTCAAGGCTCTGATATCGAACACGATAACTCTGATATTTGCCATCGTCACGCCCATCGCAGGCAAAAAGGCGTTTTTTTCGGCGTGTTTGTCAGTGAACTACTGAACCCGGACGGCCCACATGAGTGGCGTCTCATCCCGGTGGCAGCTGAACAGCATGGTCGCCATGCCAACAGACGGACCGCGAGTGAGAGCCGGGAAGGGCCGGCACCGGCGGCTCCATCGGAGCCCCCGCGAGTCATGACACTCTGCGCCAGTGGCTAACACAAGTGTGTGTCATGACACTCCGTCACAGCGCCTAACATGAGCGCGTGTCGTGACTCGCTGCTCCGGCGGCTGAATTGAACACGTGTCTGGACTCCTGGGTCTCCATCCCGGCGTCTGACGCAAGTGCGTGTCGCCGCCGCCAGGTGGACTACGAGATGGCCTCCGAGTACCAGCTGCAAATTTCGGCCGTCGATGCCAGCGCCACAAACCCGCAGAACAGTGAGGTAGCCGTCACCGTGCTGGTGCAGGACGTAAACGACAACGCTCCCTCCTTCGCCGAGGACCTGATCCTGTTCTCTGTGGCCGAGGATCTGGCGCCCGGCTCAGCTGTTTGGAACTTCACGGCCACGGACAGCGACAGCGGCCCCGACGGCATTGTCAGGTACGCTGACACGCGGTGTCACATGTGGGTGTCAGGTGAGCCGGCCCGCGGTGTCAGTTGCGGGCGTCAAGTGAGCCGACACGTGGTGTCAGATAAGGGCGTCAGGGGGACGATACGCGATGTCAGATGTGTATACCAGAGGGACCGACATGCGGTGCTAGACAAGAGTGTCAGATGAACCGACACGCAGCGTCGAAAGCGGGAGTCGGGTGCGTAAACACGCGGCGTCAGATAAAGGCGCGGGTGGGCCGACAGGCGGTGTTGGGTACGGGTGTCAGGTGGACTCACTTGCGGTGTCAGATGCGGGTCGCGTCCGGTGTCAGGTGGGCTGACATGCAGTGTCCGGATGCGTGATTCACGTGGATCGACACACAGTGTCAGATGAGGGGGTTGGGTGGGCCGACATTTCGTGTTGGATGCGGGTGTCAGGGGTCACGCATATCAAGCGTGTTCGCAGTTCTCCAGACGAGGGTGGTAGCCATTATTGCGGGCATTGCGAGGAACAGCTTCTCGGTACCCGTTGCGAAAAGCAGCTTCTCGGTACCCGCTTTTGCCATGACGTCCGGATTAGGGGAATAGTGCTTGGGTCAACGGATACGATCTTTGCCTAGGATGTGGAGACGAAGGCAGGGAAGCAGGACCAACCATCACCAATGCTATCGCCTGCGTATGTGGCAAAACGTGTGCTCCCACTTACGGAGACCTGGGAGTCTTAGAACAGCCTGGGACAACATGCATCCATTCTGTAGGCTGCACTTAAGAAGCACCAGGTGCATAGCGATGCCGTTTAGTTTATCTACATTGCATCTGTACACAATGACACCGATGCGGTTAAGAATGCAGCGATTTGTCTGGCACTGACTGAAAATGAGGGATGAAAATCGTCGGGCCTTTTGATCGGCGACTCAGTGGGAGGGCTCCGGGGACCGTGACCGATATGGCCATCAAACGTCTTATTTCTTCGAAACCCAGAATCGACAATGTCCATCACCGTAGCCGGGGCCCAAGCAGCTGCTCATGCGACATGCAAATCTCGCTCGGCATAGAGCGGCCGCTTGTTTGCCGGTATAATTCATCACGGGAGCCGGACTGACGTTTGCGCTGAGCTGCGGCGTCGGTGGCCACCGATGGATGATCGGTGCGAGTTGGTGCCGCCGTGACATCACCGCGGAGGCCGTTTCACAGAGAGGCGTAGGTCCTGTCTGTGTAGCCGCGGGCCCTCTTGTCCGGTTCTGGGGCCGCTGTCGTCTGCCGAGGAGGCTGGCGGGCGTGCCCGGTCCAGCTGTCTCCGGCTCCGCCGACCGTCTCGCATGTAATCCGTGCCGTGAGCTGGATTTCGCCGAGGATCGCTTCCTCGTCCGGGAGTCCGTCCCAGCGGCCTCAGTGGCTAGACGCGAAGCAGCAGAAGCCGACGCGGGTGACCGAAGCCCGGCCGCGAGCACGCGATGTTGCGCTGTCAAGGTCGGGGACGACCCCGACGGCGATCGGAGCAGCCAGCGCCAGTCGTGGAGACTCTGCCGATCGGAGGGCTGCCCAAGAACTGAGGACCTATCTGGCATCCTTGCACCGAGACAACACGCGTTAGCACTCGCCCGGGGGCCCGTTGGAATAGTCTCGCCCGGGTGGGGCTCAACTTGACCCTCGAGATCCCCAAAAACTAATAGAGCTAGAGATTCCAAACTCACGGGGTGAATTAGCCTCTACATGAAATGTATTGCATTAAAATCTAAGATTCCTAGGTTATGGCCTTCTGCCAAAGAAAGTCAAACAAGATCAAACTTCATATTGGTGTTGAAAATGTCCCCAGACCTCCTCATGCAATCGCGTTGAATCCAGATACCTGTGTTAAGCCAAAGGTCACTGGTGCTCTATTTTAAGGTCATTGACCATATTTTACTCTTGATTACGTCAAGGTGACCAGAAAAAAATTGTTGTGATTTTTGTGTTGGATTAAGTATCAGGGTTGGCGCTGGGCGGTCTGTTCTTTAGATCAAACACTGACCTAGGTCATTTTACGCCAGTGACCTACACTGACCTTTAAGAAGTCCATGTAAAATTTTGTTGCAGTCCATGTTATGAGTGAATTCAAAATTAGCACCAGAAGCTACCCCATACAAAAAAATCGCGGGTAAAAATCAGGCTGGTTTTGATCTCGGTCTGACCGTCGTATGTGATCCTAGGTCGATGAAATTTGAATTGATCCTAAGTTTAATAACTTTATTGCCTTAGAAGCTATCTTAGAGAACACCCCACTACCCCACCAACAGACCTCCCCACCCCACCCCACCCTCAGGTACAGCCTGGGCCAGAAGTGCCAGAGCTGGTGTTAACAGACCCGTCCCCCCCCCCCTCAGGTACAGCCTGGGCCAGCAGTCGCCAGAGCCGGCGTTCGCCATCGACCAGTACACGGGCACGCTCACGCTGCGGGACGCCATCGACTACGAGCAGCACGCCGAGTACACCATCATCGTCACGGCCACGGACCAGGGCGAGGACGAGCAGTCGCGCCTCAGCACCTCGGTCACCTCGCAGATCATCGTCGAGGACGTCAACGACCACGCGCCCGTGTTCGTGCGCGCCGGCGGCGCCGGCCTGACCGTGCAGCGCGACGAGCCGGTCGGCCATCCGCTGCTGCACGTGATCGCTGTCGACGAGGACTCGCGCGACAACGGCCGCGTCACGTACCGCATCGTGGACGGCGACCCGGACCAGGTGTTCCTCCTGCATGAGGAGACCGGTGAGTGGACTACTTCCTCCCCCGTCCCCGAGGCAGTCTGGCGGCACGTGGGGCCGCTGAGTGGCCTGATCGCCCCTCCCGTTTCCCCTCGGAGGTAGTAAGTTATTGGGCTTTAAGAACGCATCCACTGCAATGGTTATTCGTGCCCAGCTCTGTGCTGTGCTGACTAGGTGGTCTCAGGTCGCCGGCAATCTGTGTACAGGCTTTTGGTTGTCGTGGGTCTCAGAGCCGCGGGCGACATCTCTGCGGTCACGTAAATATAAATCTGCTCGCGCTCATAGCATCCACTTAGAAGACTTTTTGCGGTCACGCATTAGTTACAGAGTTACTCTAGATAGCTTACGGATCTGCTCAAAACGGAGAACAGAACGACTCCGACTCCGACCTTGGCTTCTGATGCTCGTTCCTGGCATAAATTTGCTTGCAAGTCATGGGATCTTTTGAATACAGCATGATCTCAGAAGTTGCAGAGCGCCTATGATGCCGTGATCGCCGTCATCCGAGAACTGGATGATCCGGCACGGCGTGATAGCACACGCCAGGCAGCATCCTGCCGCACCCTGACAAGTCAGGCTGCACACCGAGCTAATGCTCGGAACGTAGCATGTTGTAAAAAAACCGCTTCCAAAGACTCAGCTTTAGGATCATGGTAAAATGCCTGGCGTCGTTAACACTTTTTGCAATTGGGCTCTTTCACGATATGTCTTTGGCAAACGCAAAGAAAGCATGGTGTGTCTGACCTCTAAACCTAGGCATGGTACAATTCGCCCTACACTTTGTCTCTTTCCGCGCGCGACCGCGAAGCCGTGCACGAAGCTTCATCTTTGCCGCATCATTAGTGAACAAGTGCAACGTCAATAAACCTCGGCTTTATTGCGGAACACGTCGGGATGCGGTTTCCCTAAGCTCGTTAGTCTGTGCGGAGGTCGTTACGGCCCATGTTGCCACAACCGCAATGCCTGACCAGTCCTTGGCTAACCACTGGTCGGTGCAGCAGGCCACCGCACGGCTGTCAACAATGCGCTGGCGGTGGATTGCGGGCCGTGGCGATTTCCGGTCGCGAGAAACGGCGTCCTCCACGTGTGCCCTTCTTTAGAAAAGCCAACTATGGGAAGGAAGACACCCAGATTGTGGCTGCTAATCTATCGAGCGTTTTGATTTGTCATAGTGGAAAGAAGTGAGCCGCCACCGCCACCAATACCACAAGCGTATTGTGTAACGTATGTGATTCGCTCATTGTCTTTATTCCAAGTAAGAAATGTGCGGCATCGGTGTTCTTCTCTTGACATTTTGATAATGAATGCTTTGCACGCGTGGTTTTGGGTTCAGAGAACTTCCTAAGAAGAGCAAGAGTGCTTTGCTGAGTGTTTTTCCTCCAAGTTCTTTGTTATGCTTGGTACTGCTTTTTCAAAACAGGTACTTCCACGAACTTTGAATAACTGGCATCCGGCCTTCTCGCCAGCCAAGTCTGCGGTGATCTTTACGTACGGTACAGTGCTGCCGCGTGACCATCCCATGCTAGGTTGACTCTCTTCACCCGATTGCCAGCAGACGTTGCGACGTCGGCCGGGCCGACCCGGCGCCAACAAAACACAACGGGTTGACAGCCGCCTGTGCCTCGCAGGTCTGCTGTCTGTGGGCAAGCCCCTGGACGGCCAGTCGCAGACGGAGTTCGCGCTGAATGTGACGGCCTCAGACCACGGCCAGCCGATGCAGCAGACTTCGACTGTCGTTGGCGTCACTGTGCAGCCTGTGCTCGACAGCCGGCCCCTGTTCGGCCGCGCGCTGTACCGGGCCAACGTCAGCGAGAAGTCGCCCATCGGCTCGTTCGTGGTGCGCGTCTCGGCCGACGATCTGGACGAGGGTGAGTGGCCGCTGCTGGTGCACTCTGGGCGAGGGTGAGTGGCCGCTACTGGTGCACTCTGGACGAGGGTGAGTGGCCGCTGCTGGTGCACTCTGGACGAGGGTGAGTGGCCGCTACTGGTGCACTCTGGACAAGGGTGAGTGGCCGCTGCTGGTGCGCCCTGGACGAGGGTGAGTGGCCGCTGCTGGTGCACTCTGGACGAGGGTGAGTGGCCGCTACTGGTGCACTCTGGACGAGGGTGAGTGGCCGCTACTGGTGCACTCTGGACGAGGGTGAGTGGCCGCTGCTGGTGCACTCTGGACGAGGGTGAGTGGCCGCTACTGGTGCACTCTGGACGAGGGTGAGTGGCCGCTGCTGGTGCGCCCTGGACGAGGGTGAGTGGCCGTTGCTGGTGCGCCTCGGACGAAGGGGAGTGGCCGCTGCTGGTGCACCCTGGAAGAGGGTGGTTAGCGGCTGCTGGTGCACTCTGAACGAGTATGGGCAGCAGCTGCTGGTGCGCTCTGGACGAGGGTGGGTAGCGGCTGCTGATGCGCCCTGGCCAAGAGGGAGGGACCACTGCTGCTGGTGAGCTCTGGACGAAGGCGGGTAGCCGCCACTGGTGAGCTCTGGCCGGGACTGGGTGACCGCTGTTGCTGGTGAACTCCGGACGAAGATGAGCAACGGCCGCTGTTGAGTTCGTGACAGCGGTCGGGACAGCGGCGGGTGAGCAGCGATCACAGCAGCGGGTCGCTATTTACATTACAACGCCACGAGAATCTCGGTGTGCAAGACTCCTGGAATGCAAATCCCGGCAATAAAAGTTCGTTTGGGCTATCTCGCCGCGCCATAAATCACCCCACATCAATAGCAGGAGTGGGATGAACTGCGGGGGCGCACAATGCGCCGCAGCTGCGGCCCCGTCGGGAGGTACGGAGCGAACTTCGACGCGCTGCCGACAGGTGGCGACGGCGGGCTGACGTACCACATTCCGGACGGGCTGGCCGGCGACATGTTCCGCGTGGACGCGCGCACGGGCGAGGTGAGCACGGCGGCGCGGCTGGACCGCGAGACGCACGCCACCCACGTGCTGACCGTGTACGCCCGCCTCGACTCGACTCCGCCTAGACTCGACGGCCGCCACCGTCGTCGTCGGCGTGCTCGACGAGAACGACCACTCACCAGAGTTCAAGTAAGTTTTGGAATGATGTGCGTTCTTGTACCATGTCTTACAAGAAATATGCCCCATTAGTTAACAAGTTGTCGCAGGAAATTTTCAGCGACGTCGCGTGTTTTAGCAGCCCAGCCACAGATTAACGATTGGAAGAGCATCTCAATATTGAACGTCGTTGTTTACATGCAACTCCATAGGCGCATTGTTAGATTACGCAAGAAAGTTGGGGGACTGGGTCACCCTCACTCTTTATGGCTGCTTCGTAGTTGTGCGGTATGCTTTTGAAGGAAATACTTTTTCCCCAGCTAATACCGGTGGGAATGACACGAGTATTTTTCCTAAAGAGTTGTTTGGTGCTGTCTTGGTGCTTGGTGTTTGGTGCCGTTTAATGCTCATTCCAGTCCCAGCAAAGTCGCCCAATTCAGTCACACCTGAGAGCTTGCCATGAGGCCAGGCCGCTGGCATGTGGAACTTTCCTCGTTTTGATCCGTCAGCCGACGCTGCTTTGGCCACCGTGCGGCACCGCCGCACCACGGCACGCCGGCGTCGGTCGCGGCCAGTGTGCACTCCGTGAGCTTTGCACCGCAGCCGGCCGTGTCAGCGTGTCCTGACAGACGCCTGCCTGTGCCTTGCGCTAGTGCAGCTTCCGAGTCGCCGTGGCCCGGCCGGTGGCCTGGGCCGTCCTCCCGGCTTAAGTCCAGCCTGGGCCGTACTCCCGGCCCCAGTCCGGCCTGGGCCGTCCTCCCGGCCCCAGTCCAGCCTGGGCCGTCCTCCCGGCCTCAGTCCGGCCTGGGCCGTCCTCCCTGCTTAAGTCCAGCCTGGGCCGTCCTCCCGGCCCCAGTACGGCCTGGGCTGTCCTCCCGGCCTCAGTCCGGCCTGGGCCGTCCGCTCGATGGCGTGGGCCGTCCTCCTGGCCCCAGTCCGGCCGGCGGTGGTCACGGGCCGGCGGAGCACTGACCTGACCTGACCTGACCCGCCGCAGGGGCTCCTGCTACCCGCTGCGCGTGCCAGAGAACAGCGAGCAGGCTGTGGTGCACGCTGTGGTGGCCGTGGACGCTGACAGCGGCAGGAACGGCGAGATCATCTACAGCATCACCGGTGAGGGGAGGGGCAGCTAGGGGCCACGTGTGGCGTCATGGGCCGACACGGTAACGGGGGGGAAATGTATACGGATGCAAAGGACCTTTGAAGGCCCCTGAAGACCTTTTAAAAGGTGCAGAGTTCGTACCCGGCTTTGCAGCTTTTTATGAGGTAACGCTGCAGCTGCACTGGCTACAGTCGTGGCTACATCTGCGGCGTAGCGCCGTGCCTGCTGTAAAAATATCACGTAAAATGCCGTAATTTTATTGCAGTCATTTTTCTAGCGAGCAGACTTGCCGCGCTTGAACATTCCTCGTCAACGAGATATGTGTATCATGCCATGACTTGCGCGTCTCTGCGGCAGACGGCAACGTGGGCAACAAGTTCTCGCTGGACACGGCGTCTGGCGCGCTCTCGGTGAGACCGCTGGACCGGGAGGTGCGCGACGCCTACCGGCTGGAGGTGACTGCGCAGGACCGCGGCTCACCGGCCCGGCGCGCCACGTGCGACTTGCACGTGCGCGTCCAGGACCAGAACGACAACGACCCCGTGTTCCAGCGGCGGCAGTACCAGGTCAGCCTGCGCCCTGCCCGGGGCCGGCCGAGCGGTGTGGGGCGCAGCTCCAGGAAATATGCTGCTTATTAGTGTAGGTCTCTGGGGTGTTATGACTGTGATTGTCTTTCTGCGAAGTCGTTCTCGTTTGGCTTCGTGAGTGTTCCCAACGTTTATGAGTTATGCGTTTATTTCAATTTCAACGTAAGAGGCCTTGAGGGAAGAAATTTTCTTCGGACATTTTTCCCCGGCTCCTGCTTTGACTATGCACGCGGACATTTCCGTTTTCATTGGGCTCATCTTGTGACACGGGGCATCTGTGGATATGCTAGGCAGTAAAAAAGAAACGTAGCTGTCATGGTGGCCCGGCTTCTGAGCCAGCGAGAGTAAGGTGGCCTGTGCAGCCTCGCTGAACCTCCGTCTGCCCGTTGCAGGCCCAGGTGGCCGAAGACGCTGCCCTGGGCACTGACGTCATCACGGTCAAGGCCACGGATGACGACAGCGGGCCGAACGGCCGCATCACCTACAGCATCAATAAACGAGACCCAGTGGCGCTTCCGCATCGACAACGACAGCGGCAAGATCACCACGGCTGGGTGAGCGGGTGCAATAGGCACCTCCTCCCTCTTCCCCTGGAAACAGGGCAGTGCGTTGTATTTTCGCACACTTGGCACACAAAGCATGACATGTCGTTTAACTCCCTGTGGTTATGATGCACATTGCTTTCAAAGCGTACTTCTAAAGCTTCCGGTGGCAATTGGTTTTTCCAGTGGTCAGTAAGTGTAGCTTCCGCCAAGCTGAAGCGTTCGGTGAACCAGTTTTATTAAAGGCTTTGTAACCGTTGTTACCATTTCCTAGGCCTTTCATTCAAGCAATGTCATGAGCGTGGTAGAAGATTACTTTCGCTATCACCTACCTGCGCGTTTTCACCAGACATATGCGGTAATCTGCGAGACAAACGACAACTTCTCAGCCAACGCTGTAACAGAGTGGCTGCGGTGTGCGCCCTGCTGATGCTCGGACCCCACCTGATCCTCCGCAGCACCTTCAACCGGGAGCGCCAGTCCACCTACACGTTCGAAGTGCAGGCGATGGACGGCGGCCAGTACAACGCGCGCGCCACGCGCGCCACGGTCACCGTGACGATCGAGGACGCCAACGACCACCGGCCGGTGCTGGCGCGCTACCCGTTCACGGCGCGCGTGCCGGCCCACACGCGCCAGGGCGCCGAGCTGTTGACCGTGACGGCCGTCGACGAGGATGATGGCGCCAACGGCCGGATCAGCTACAGGTCAGCGGGCGTGCCACCGCCGGCTGGTCGGCCGGTGTGGGTCTGGCCGTCCCCACCCCTCCCCCGGCGAGGTGTCCCTCGGTCTAGATCAGACCGCTGTGAGGCAGCCCGGAACCCAGTGTTGATGGACAAGTCGCTGGTCCTACCCCATCGTCTTGAGGGACGTAGTGCAGTAGGTGCAGACACTGCAGTAATACTCTACAGTCTGCAGCATAGCCGACGGGCCGAAATCCCCTTTTCCTCTTAACGTGATATATATTCACGCTGACTCATCTCTGATGTTCAAGAGTGGTTCGCGGCATATCCGGCTGACCTTGCGTCTTGCAAACTTAATTGAAAACATAAAATGCGCTACGATTTTAGCAGCTTGTTATCGCAAACAGTCCTCAAAGCAGTATGGTCGCATGTGCACAGCTTTTACGCCGGTTTCTTTCTGCAAACGAACGTCAGTAACGTGTGCGATCGTTTTCAGCTTCACAAACCAGCCGGCCAACGGCCCATTCCGAATCCACCCGGACACGGGCGTAGTGAAGGCCATTGGGTCCCTCAGCAAGGAGTCGGGCCGGCTGTTCCACTTGGAGGTGAGATGTGTGTCTGGCCCGGACATACCACACGACTGAATTCCTTGTCGGCGCAGCTGTGTCGTGCGTGTGTCAATTGCATCCTAAATCATTGAATAGTGCGACCTGCTGTCGAGCGAACTTAGAGGAAGCATCATCTGCACACTGTATCCCGACAACAACTCCTGCAAAAATACATCTGGCTGCTAGCATGCGTCGGGAGCTTGAGATCGCGACGACCGGTGGACTCGGGGCGTTCTACTCGCCTGGTTAGACGGCCTTTGAGAGCGTCTTGCGCCTTGCAGGTGATCGCCCGAGACGGCGGCAGTCCGCCGCAGACGGCCTCCGGGCTGGTGGAGATCTACGTCGGCGAGCAACGCGAGCTTACCACGCTGCGCTTCCAGAACGACACGTACCGCGGCTCCGTGGCCGAGAACGCCCCGGCCGGCACGGACGTCGTCCAGGTACGACCTGGCGGTGGGGCCGGCTGCGGCACCGTTGCTGCACGCGGCCCGCATGGTGGCACGCGCCGAGGCAAACGTGGCGTGCTCGTAAATAAACGATGCCTCATCACGACCCGGACTAGAGTGAGATTTACGTTTCTCCCATCTGGCTGCCAGCCCACTGTGGGCATCGAATTAACTTGCATGTCCGTGCCCGTTTCCTTTTTCGTTTCCGTTTCCGTTTCCGTTAGTCCATTTCCTTTCTTTGTAACTGCGAGTCGGCTGTTCTCAGTGAGCGGTTGCCGTGTGCTGATCGGCTGCTGCAGGTGACCTGACTTAACCTGATCTGACCTGGCATGATCCGACCCCACCTGACCCTGCCCATTTGGCCGCCAGGTGACGGCCGTGCGCAGCGACGGTCGCCGCCAGCGCATCACCTACAGCTTCGGCTCCGGCAACGAGGACGACACGTTCGAGATTAACGCCAACAACGGGCTGATCCGCGTGCGCGACCCGCAGCGGCTGGACTTCGAGCTGACGCGACAGCTGCGGCTGGTGGTCGTCTCGCAGGCCGAGGGCGCCACGCCACTCTATGGGTAAGACTGTGGGTCTGATGTGTGAGCCGCGCACGAGCTGGCGATGCCACCACATTGTGGATGAGGAGTCGGGCGGCCACGTGGCTCACAAGCACAGGGAACCACGCAACTGCAAGCGTAGGGTTGTAGGCAGACGTTTGCCAAAGGGTCAGGCGCCTGCCCTGGTCATTGTCATCACAGTGGTTCCTGGAGCTAGGTACACAGATGTGTTGTGACTTGTCCAGTCCTCACCAGTGAGGACTTGATGCGTGATCTTCAGTATGTGGTGCAAGCGATGCTGATATCACCGGTCTGTTAAGGTGTGTGGTGCCGTCTCTGTGCGGCCAACACGCTTCAGCAAAGTGTATGCTGAATTTTAAAACAAACCCGCGTCAGCTGAGCCACAGCCGCCCAGACGACATTGCGTGTGTGCATGCACGTGTGTGAGAGGGCCGGCGCCCGCCTCAGGTACGCCTCAGTGCTGGTGGAGCTGACGGACCAGAACGACAGCGCCCCCCGCTTCACGCAGGACGAGTACATCAGCGCTGTCTGGGAGGGCAACAACAAGGGCACGTTCGTGGTGCAGGTGAGCGGGGCAGAGCAGGATAAAGACGCCAGCCGGGAATACCCGGGGCTCGTTTAATTTCGCCAGCGGCTGCTTATTCCCACTTGTTGCCTGCTTCCATCTCCCCCTCCCCCGGTGAGGTGCAGCTGCTGAAGGTATGTTATGCATAGGTAGGCGTTAATCTCTTTGTGGTACAGTTATATTGCCTCGGATTTTGATAGATTGAAATGAGTGACTTGTGTCTCAACGAAACGATTCAGGCACTATGTGAGGCAGGGACATCTGCGACCCGCCACCGCCACGTTGAATCACGCCGGAATATAGCGACGTGTTTTTTGAGAGGCGCCGACCGGTTTTTCCACTCTAGACTTTTACCTTCCACAGGTATCAGCGACTGATGCCGACACGGGACCCAACGCCAGCGTGGTCTACAGCATCTTGGAAGGCAACCTGGACGACGCGTTCGTCATCGAGTCGCCGTTCTCGGGTGTCGTCAGGACCAACATCGTGCTGGACCGCGAGATCCGCTCCTCGTACGAGCTGACGATCGTCGCCACGGACCAGGGCCGACCGGCGATGGTCGGCTCGTGCGCGCTGCGCATCAGCGTGATCGACGTGAACGACAACCGGCCGACGTTCCCGCCGCACTCGGTCACGAACGTGAGCGAGGGCGCGCAGGTGGGCGCCGTGGTGACGGCCGTCACGGCCAACGACGTCGACACACATCCGGCGCTGACGTACAGCTTCGCCGGCGGCGCGGCGCGCCAGGACGCCTTCGCCATCGACCGCTTCACCGGCCAGATCACGCTGACGGAGCCGCTGGATCGTGAGGTCAGTGCTGAAGGGGGAGCCGCGCGGCGGCCAGGTCAGGTCTTCTCGCGCGAGGGATGTGGCGTGACTGTCTGAGGTCCATGTGGGGTTCATGACCTGCCTGCGTGAGGCCCATATTAGCCTGCCCAGCGCCACCCAGTCTTGCTTTGCAGGGACGGAAGCAGCCATTTCGCGGCAAATTTATCGAAATAAAGTCCAGATAAGGTTACAGCTGTGCTATGCTTGAAGCTGTTGGGAGCGGAATTCTCCGGCATTGCCAGCACTGCTATTCTACCAGACCCTGCCAAAATCTGTGCACCCAACCGCCCTGTGAATATCCGGGGACGGCACCCGCTGTGTTCACTCTGGCTCCATTGATAGCAGTGCATCCTGACGCCGCCACCCGTATCCAGGCCCGGCAGCAGTATGTGCTGCGCGTGACCGCCTCGGACTCGGCTCACCTGGCGGAGACCAATGTTACCATCAACGTGCTGGACGTGAACGACGAGCGGCCAGCCTTCTCGGAGAGTTCATACTCGGCCGGCGTGCTGGAGATGAGCGGACCCGGCGTGGAGGTACGCTGTTAGGCTCGGCGCAGAGGTGTGGTGTGGGGTACGCTGTTAGGCTCGGCGTAGAAGTGCGCTGTTGGGCTCGGCGCAGAGGTGTGGTGTGAGGTACGCTGTTAGGCTCGGCGCAGAGGTGCGGTGTGAGGTGCGCTGTTAGGCTCGGCGCAGAGGTGTGGTGTGGGATACGCTGTTGGGCTCGGCGCAGAGGTGTGGTGTGAGGTACGCTGTTAGGCTCGGCACAGAGATACATTGTTATGCCTTGGTTGCCGGTTGCCTTGGCGCAGAGGTACGCTGTTAGCCTTGGCGCAGAAGAGTAATGTGAGGTACCCGACAGGGATCAGGGTGGGGGCATGGTTGGAGGCATGCTGGCGGGCCCCGATGGGAAGTATGTTGTGGCAGGTGACCCTACTCTGGGTGGAAGCTTGCTGTAGAGCAGGCAGAGCGTCCGTGAATGGAGGTCTGCTGCGGGGCAGACTGTCGGTTCGGAGCGAAAGTCTGCTGGGACGCTGACCATCTGGTAGAGAGTGAATGTATGCTTCGACACAGGCTGTTTGGTCCAGAGTCTAGGCATGCACTGAATCAGGCGACATTGGAGGAGTGGGACAGGGAGTGGGGGGATTCTGCGGGTTGGCGCCGGTCATATGATCTCCGCGAGACTCCTGTCTGCCCTCCGTCTATCCTTTACCTGACCTCTGCCTATCATTTACCTGACCTCTGTCTATCCTTTGCCTGACCTCTGTCTATCATTTGCCTGACCTTTGTTTCACTTCTGTCTATCCTCTCTCTGACCCCGGTCTGACCACCTTTGCCTTACATCTTCCTGACCTCTGTCTGAACCCTACCTGGCCTCCCTTAGGTATTGTGTCAGGTCACCCTGACCTCCGTCTGACCAATGGTTAATCTCTCTGACCCCCTACCTGACCTGCCACAGGTGCTGAGCCTGACCGCCACGGACCGCGACCTAGGCGACAACGGCCGTCTGACCTTCTTCCTGCTGACGCCCACCACCGAGTTCTACGTGGAGCCTGACACGGGCGTGCTCTTCACCAACACCACGATGCGTTTCGAGCCGGGCCGACCGGTGCGCCAGCTGGTGGTGGGCGTGCGGGACGGCGGCCGGGCGTCGCTCAGCGCCGCTGCCGCCGTCTCCATCCACGTGGAGGACATCAACAACCACGCGCCGGAGTTCGAGCAGACGGTGTACAGGTGGGTGCGGCGGGATGGACAGGCGGATTGTCTTAAAAAACCGTGCTGAAGTTTAGGAATGGTGGGCGAGCGTGAGAACGACAGGGTGGGTTGACTTGTTTCCGCATGACACAGGATTTTCACTGACGTAGACCACATGGATTCTTACAAGAACTTATGCTGGAGATGTGGCGAATTTTCGTAGGAATGCAAGAGGAGAGGTGCCGAATTTTCGCGTCATTTCTCCTGAACAGCTGACTCTGCTTTCCTCAGGGCCAGTATAGGGGAGGATACGCCGATGGGTCACGTGATCATGAAGATCACTGCGGAGGATATGGATGAGTCGCGTCACAACCGCAACATCGACTACTCCTTCGTCAGTGGCAACGAGGACGGCATGTTCCAGATAGCCAGGTAGCGCACGGTCATGGAACGAAGTGTTCTGTCTATCGCAGATGGCAACATTTGTTTGGGAATTTCGAGTCAAAATGTGCGCAGGGCCCAGCCACATGGAATACAGAATGCTTTCCAGTAGATCGACAAATTCGAAAAAATTCGTAAACCCAAGTTATTTTACATACCTGTGTGTGTTTGTCCGTACGTGAATTCTGACTATGCGTGTCTAGCGCGTGTAAACGCCCATACACTGTGCCTTTTAACACGTTACTGCGTATGTGCAGTGGTGCTGATCCTTCTCTTCATTGCAGCACCAGTGGCGAGGTGATCCTGCTGCGGCCGCTGGACCGCGAGCACCGCGCCCAGTACGTGATGGAGGCGGCCGCCAGCGACCGCGGCACGCCCGCCAGGAACGCCACCGCCCAGGTGGTCATCCAGGTCACCGATGTCAACGACCACGAGCCCAAGTTCAACCAGTCCGAGTACACAGCCTCCGTGAGCGAACTGGCGCAGGTACGGGCTCGCCGCCGCAGTGGCTGACCACGCAGCGGTCCTAGCCGTGCTGACAGACCAGTTGCGCACCTTTTGTGTAGAGAGGAAGTGAAAAACCGATGCTCAATGGCTGTGCAAATAATTGCTTGTTAAAACAATGTTCTCCTTGGTGAGATACTCAGACGAGTGGAAAAATTCGGTAATATGTTGCGCTCACCAAGCTATTATACAGTGCTAATATGGTCTTCCGACGTGCTGGCAGCGGTACTGTCATGCTGAAAGTGTCCATGAATATAAAGTCAACTGACACTTTTATGCAGAATATCAATGGCGTTACCGAAATGTCATCGCCGCTTTGTTGGAACGACGAGTTTCAAATTATTCGCGTCTGCAGTCTGTTTGGTTGCTGACATTGGCATTGGCAAGGTCTTGCTGGCTAGTTGCATATTCTTCAAAGAGTCCCTTCTCCTGCATATCTACTCGTACGGATCACGCATGCGGTAGCTTTGCCACGCGGAAAGCTTGCATTGTGCCCGCCTTTGCAACATGCGTCTCAGCGCCGTGGTTCCGACGAGTGTATGGCGACCGTCGCGGACGGGCGCTGGCACGCGCGGCTGACCGCGTGACCTCCCGTGTGACCCGTGTGACCTCCCCGCCGCAGGTGGGCTCGGCCGTGCTACAGGTGCACGCCACGGACCGCGACGCCGGCCAGAACTCGGCCGTCGTATACGACATCACGTCCGGCAACGACCACGAGGTGTTCCAGCTGGACCGCGACACGGGCCTGATCCGGCTGCGCAAGCGGCTCGACTTCGACCGGCTGGCCGAGTACCGGTTCATCGTGCGCGCCACCGACCGCGACCGTGCGCACCCGCTCTCAGCGCTCGCCACCGTGCGCGTGCGCGTGCTGGACGAGAACGACAACGCGCCCAGCTTCCCGCAGCCGGTGTACTACGCGTTCGCCACGGAGAACGAGCCGGCCGGCCGGCCCGTGTTCACGGCGCACGCCAACGACGCCGACCGCGGCCGCTACGGCCGGCTCAACTACACGCTGACGGGCGGCGGCGGCTGGTTCCGCGTCGACCCGGGCTCGGGCGTAGTCACCACGGCCGCCGTGTTCGACTACGAGGCGCGCGACGTGTACGCCTTCACGATCAGTGCTACCGATTCGGGCGGCCAGACGGCTACGGCGCAGGTGCGCGTCACGGTGCGCGGCGTCGACGAGTTCGCGCCCGTGTTTGTGCGCTCGCAGTACCGACTGCGCGCGCCGGCCGACGGTCCGCCCGGCTACGTGGTGGGCCGCGTGGCGGCCACCGACCGCGACCGCGGCCCCGACGGCGTGGTGCTGTACCACCTGCGGACGCCGCACGGCTTCTTCCGCGTCAACAAGACGAGCGGCGAGATTGTGGTGACACGCAGTCTGGGCGAGCGGCGGCGGACACGGCGGGACCTGGCCAGCGAGCGGCTGGAGGTTGTGGCATCTAGCGGCCGGCCGGGCAGCTTGAGTGCGCTAGCCGGCGTTGAGGTGGTGCTGGACCCATCGCTGAACGGCACCGGGCTGCCGGCGGCGGGCGGCGGCGGCGGCGGCCTGGCCGACTGGGGCGTCGGCCTGCTGGTGGCCATGCTGTTGATCGTGATGGCGTTCGGTGCCGCCTTCGTCTTCTTGCACATGCGCAACCGTCGCGTGAGCAAACCGACGATGGCCGAGCACCTGGACTCGTCGTTCGACACGGACCTGCGTGCGGCGGCGCCGGCGGCCGGCCTGCACTACCCGCCGCGCTACAGCGAGATCGGCCATCCGTTCGGCGCGGCCGGCCGGCCAGCAGGCCGCAACACGACGTCCGAGCTGTCAGAACAGTCGCACCGCTCCGCCTCGAGCGGGCGCGGCTCGGCCGAGGACGGCGACGAGGACGAGGAGATTCGCATGATCAACGAGGGCCCGCTGATGCAGCAGAAGCTGCGCCAGCTGGCCGTGCCCGACTCGCGGCTGCACGACAGCGACAGCGTGTCGGAGGCGAGTGCGCAGAACACGCAGGAGTACCTGGCGCGGCTGGGGATCGACACGACGCGCGCCGACTCGCACAAGGGCTCGCAGAGTCTGCGTGCCGACAGCGTGCACCTGCTGGATGGGCCGGGCGGCGCGGCCGAGGGCGGCGTCAGCCTCGGCGAGCTGATCTCGTCCAAGCTGACGGCGGTGGGCGCCGAGGAGGACGAGGCCATCATGGACGGCACGCGCGCCTTCGGCCTGGACGAGACGCAGCCGTCGATGACGGGCTCGCTCAGCTCGATCGTGCACAGCGAGGAGGAGTTGACCGGCAGCTACAACTGGGACTACCTGCTCAACTGGGGGCCACAGTACCAGCCGCTGGCGCACGTGTTCTCCGAGATCGCGCGGCTCAAGGACGACAGCGCGCCCAGCCCGTACGCGGTGAGCGCGGCCAAGCGGCCGCCGCCGCTGCTGACGAGTGTGGCGCCGCGCTCGGTGGCGGCGCCGCTGCCGCCCCGTTCTAGTCTCGGACTCGCGTCGATGCCGTCGCTGCCGCGCTCGCCCATCTCGCAGGAGGCGTTCGCGGCGCAGGCCATGTCGCCGTCGTTCTCGCCGGCGCTCTCGCCGCTCGACACGCGCTCGCCGTCCATGTCACCGCACGTGCCGCGTGGCCTGGCGGCGGCGGCGGCGGCGGCGGCGCACCGGCGCTCCCACCTGCTGGCCGGTGCCTCCTCCAGCTCCGAGAGTGAGCTCAGGTTGTAGCGCGCGCCGGCCGCGCGCGCGTGCCATAGCCGAGTGGGCGGGCGGCGCACGCCGCGGTGCACAGCGCCGCTCGTCGCCGCCCGTGCGCCGCTCGTCGCCGCCCACATGCCGCTCGTGTCCTCATGTGATATAGGTTTAGGTGGAGAGCGCTTCCCGCGAGCGTGTTGTGTGCCAAATGAAGAGCACTTCTGACAGTGAGACTCTGTTGTTCTGTTATGCGTCGCCGCTGCATGAGTGAATGACATCAACTGTGCTTGTGTTGCGAAGTGTCCATTTTTTCATAATTGTATTTGTCCTGCAGTAATATATCAACCGATGTGTGCCAAGCCCACATAAACATTTTGAAACGTTTTTGAGCTGAAGGGATATGTCAGGCTACTCGGCCTTTCTGATGGTACATGAATTATGATTGCAAATGTAGTATACAGCACGAATGACCGAAGGCCACGGAGGCCAGGAAACGAGTTCAAGTGGTGGATTATAAAATATCTGAATGATCGACCGCTGTAGGGCGCGGAATGTTTTTGTCCTACATGAAAGCCATGCATTGGGCCCGTAGAGAAAACCGTAATTATAGCGGGATTGAAAGGCACGGGTATCTCCTCAGCCTGAGAGCGAGAGGATTGGGTACCAGATGTTCTGAAGATCATAACACAGCTGCCATCCACAAATTGCGTTTCCCATTGACGGGAAGATCCACTGGCATTGTTTGCTACCTTCGACTCGGCTACCATCGACTGTCTGGGCACGGTAATGCCAGCAAAGAATTTCTCAGAAAACGTCACCATTTCCCCACAAACAGAAACCGAAGCCATGGAGTTGAGAGCGGTCAAGTAATTTGCAGAAATCCCAGGAAAATAGAACTTCGTTACGTAAAAGTTCAGTCAGTTTCAAATCTGGCGCATATTCACAGGCCACGGTAAGAGGCTCGTTCGTATCGTATCCAAGCTCTGCCTTGTCCAGTTTTGTGTTTAGATGCTTACTTACATGTTCGGACAAAGTTTCCCCGTCTCGCCGTCAATCGCATTGAGTAGGACTTTTGTGTTTAAAGGCATCTTTATGTGTTGGTACAAAGCTTCGCCGTCTCGCCGTCAATCGCATTGAGTGGGAGTTTTACGTTTAAATGCGCATTTATGTGCTCGTACAAAGCTTCACCGTCTCACCGTCAATCCTATTAGGTAAGAACTAACAAAATCACTCCAACATAGCACTGGTTTGGACAACTCTCATTCCATACCTCAGCGGTGCTGCCTGGGACAGGCACTGTCCAGTTTGCATCGGCCTACATGGTCATCACGTCAGCAGTACTGCTCGGAACAGGCATTGTCCAGTTTGTGCCAGCCCATGCGGTCACCAACTCAACGACGTTGAGCAGGTCATCTCGGTTCAGCCCACACCATCACCGCCACAATGGCCCTGCCCAATACGTCAGCCCGGGTCAATAGACATGTTGTCGCTGCATCAGTAGCGCTCCCCAGCACGGGCAGAGAAGCTCAGCTCGGCCCATGCCGTCGCTGCATCAGTAGCGCTCCCCAGCACGGGCAGAGAAGCTCAGCTCGGCTCACGCCGTCGCCACATCAGCAGCGCTCCCCAGTACGGGCAGAAAAGCTCAGATCGGCACATGTCGTCGCCACATCAGCAGCGCTGCTCAGCACGGGCAGAGAAGCTCATCTCGGCCATGCCGTCGCCACATCAGCAGCGCTCCCCAGCACGGGCAGAGAAGCTCAGCTCGGCCCATGCCGTCACCACATCAGCAGCGCTGCAAGGGCGGGAACGGACGGCTGGTCGGCGGGACCGGCGCCAGCGAGTGTAGATAAGATGGGAATACAGACAGGCGGCGCGGCCCTCATCAGTGTATGTACGTCCTGCTCGCGCACTTGGCTGAGCGGATAAGCTCTCCGCTACCAGCAGTGTTACCGACTGTGTGGAGGCCGTCAGCCGGTGACGAGGTCACTGCAGAGACTGCCGGCATTCCACGCTAAGCTGCCCACTCTGTGCCGCGAACAGATCAGCGATGATGCAACCGTAAGTGACCGAGTCACCGGTGTTTTGCAAAATCCCGAGTAATGTCGGCTTACTTGCGAGTATACATTGTGCAAGAAAATCCAGTTCACTACTGCATAGGTTTTATCGCGCAAGGCTAAACACGACAAACTGTGTCCCACATAGCCGTGTGAACTATTGTTATACATTGTTGTTTTTGCACCTTGTGAAACGGTATTGACCTATCATCTTAATGATATGTGATCTACGAAAGGCCTTGCAATTACAAGGTAGTTGCCCCGAAAATATATCAGACATCGACTAGATTGCAATCAGGTGATCTACATCATCTGAGCCCTCGTCCAGCGACATTACCCAGCAGACCTCGAATACAGCAGACCATTTGCATGGCCGTTGGACATTCGAGAACAAGTGATTCTTGTAGCGTGGCTTACATTATTACCAACCCGGTGTTTATAACTAATACACTTAAAACTCTCCGAACAACTTAACCCGGCCCACTCTGCGGCGACTCGGTGTGGCCTCACACAGCGTGGAGGCAGCCCTCTCGCCAGCTGCCTGTATTTCAGCTGGTCTCTGCTGCTCCTGGCGACGGCGGGCTGGCTGGCGACCCCCGGCGGCGCCGCAGCCGGCGACTGGGAGGCGTTCAAGCTGCAGTTCGGCAGGGTGTATTCGACGGCGCAGGAGCAGCTGCGCAGGCAGGTGTTCGAGCGCAACCTGGAGATCATCAGCCGCCACAACGCCCAGTTTGACGCTGGCAGGAGCTCGTATCGTCTGGCGGTGAACCAGTTCGCCGATCTGACCAGCGAGGAGTTCGGCCGGCAGGTGCTCCTTCCGGTGAGGAATGGCGCAGCTGATGCTGTGGTGACGCGTTTGTCGACGGGTGCCGACGGGTGATGCCAGGTTAATATCATGTCGGGGCGCCTGTTGTGACGGTATCTGACCTTAAAGGGTGCCCAGCAGTTGATTAAACGGTTTTGAATGCAGTTAATCAAAATATATGTTATTTTAGTTCTAATGAAGCTATGTTCTCAATTGGAGTTTACCGCATTTCCATTAGTGTTATTGTTCAGCGTCTAGCAAGTGACTGTTTACCAAGATGTGTTTGGTCTTGCTTTTTCAAATAATGTTAGCGACTCACAGCCAAAAAATGGTGCCTCTAAATCGATTTCCGGAACGAAATAATTGCAAATGCTGTGAGAGGTTGAGCACAATCGTGTCAATTATTGTTCAACGCCCCAGCAGAACTCACAACCAAAGCAATATACTTCAATGTTTGAACATTCATTGGCCGGGCAGAACTCTTCCGTGTTCCGAGTTCATCCCAAATTTTCGCGATTACATCACCGGTAGTAAAAACTCACGGCCTGGTCATGCTTCCACGACACCTGCAGGTGTCCCACGCCTTCGCTTTCCCTACCAGCGCTGAGGGCTCGCACCGCCATCTCCGCAGACGGCAGCGCCACTGCCAGCGAACGGCTCCGCCACCGCGGGGCCGGCTGGCCTGCGCGGGACCGGCGGACCGGGCGGACCTCACCGGACCGCGCCGGACCAGTTCGACTGGCGGCAACACGGCGTGCCGATCCACATCAGGGACCAGGGCATGTCGGGCGGCTGGACGATCCCGCCCGTGTCAGCCGTGGAGAGCGGCCTGGTGATCAGCGGCGGTCAGCTGGTCTCGCTCAGCCGTCAGAACCTGCTCGACTGTGTGTCGCCGCCGTCGATGGCCGGCGCGCTCGAGTACGTGCACGAGCACGGTCTGGCGTCCGAGGCCGACTACCCGACCACCGGCGGTCAGGGCACGTGTCGGCAGAACGTGCCGGCCGCCGCCGCCTTGGATCAGGTGCACCAGGTGACGAGCGGTGACGAGGTCGGCCTGGCCGCCGGCCTCCTTCAGAACCCGGTCGCCGTCCTCATCAACGCCGGACTCATCTCGTTCCAGGTGGGCTTCAGTCCCAGCGTGGTAGGTGTTTCCAGGCGGGGAGGGGGCGGCGAGACCGGAGGAGGGCGTGGTCACATGGGTCCTCTGTGTAGCAGTTGGTTTGGGTCAGCTGTGCAGCAGTTATTTGGGGGTGCGAGATCGGAGGAGGGCGTGGTCACGTGGGTCCTCTGTGTAGCAGTTGTTTGGGCCAGCTGTGCAGCAGTTGTTTGGGGGTGCGAGATCGGAGGAAAGCATGACGACGTGGGTCTTCTGTGCAGCAGTTGGTTTCGCTGTGTGTGGGTGTGAGATCACGTCGGTATTTTGCCGGTGTCAATTTAGATCGTGTGCGCACCGCGATGGAAAGGCTTTGACTGACCGTGGTCACCGAGAAAGCGTCTGCCACAGATTTGCTGCGTCGGTCGTATGTCCTTACCGATGCCGGGCTCTACCACACATACGGACTACTACCGGATACCTCAAGTAAATGTGTGAAAGCCTTAGGACATCAGTGTCAGGTCCACGTGATATTTCGGCCGACGCTTTACACCCAAGAATCTAACCCATCACGTGCTCAATTCTTTAATTTGTGAAAGAGCACAGTAACACGCAGTTAGTCACAGTCACAGAACAGGCTGAACCTCCACGGCGTTGGGAAACCGAACGTAATCTGATCCGTGCCTCGCCATACAGCGCCTGGGCTTATTTTCCTGGGCGCAAATTTTCCGAAGTTGAAAGGGAATGTGCAGGACCAACACGTACGGAATGTGCAGTGAAATTTTCCGAAGTGAGGAAGGGTGTCGGCCCTGAAAGACGGCTGTCCTGTCAATCGTCTGCCCTGCCTCATCCGGAAGGCACGTACCTCATTCAGCGCCTCATCCGGAAGGCACGTAAAGCCCCTTCAACTGGGGAGGGTGTGCAGCGGCAGCTCCAGCCGGAGCCATGAGTTGGCCCCAAGGCCGGCCTGGTGGGTGTCCCGAGCGTATGCACATACCGAGGCTTGGATCCTTGAGAGGCGCAAGTCACGGTGGTGACGACAGATCTCGATGGCATCAACACTGTTTCATACCACATCACCGCCTGGGTCTCTCCATGTCACAGCACAGACCTCGATGGCATCAACACTGCTCCACGCCACATCACCGCCTGCGTCTGTCCAGGTCATAGCGCAGACATCGATGGCATCAACACGGTTCCACACCACATCACCGCCTGCGTCTCTCCATGCCAGAGCGCAGTTCAAAAATGCTCCATCGTCACGAAAGGATCTCTGTCCGAACAAAGCGTACACGCAAACAAGCCCCTGCCCACTCCCGATAGGCCACTGACATCGTCCAGAAAGCATCCCTTGCCCGCTGCCTTCGGGTGTCCTGCAGCGGTGGAGGTCCATCGCCGCTGACATGAGCCGTGCCTGCTGCAGCTCTACTCCTCCGGCATCTACGACGACCCGCGGTGCACGGCGTCGGGGGTTGACCACGCCGTCCTCCTGGTGGGCTACGGCACGGCGTCCGGCACCGCCTTCTGAACGCTGGCCAACTCCTGGGGCACGTCCTGGGGCGAGGCCGGCTTCATGCGCATGAAGCGGGGCGACAACATGTGTGGCAGTCGCCTCCTACGCAGCCTACCCCACCGGCGTGCATGCCGCCTGACCGGCTCGCGTGCGGCGCCGAGACGTGGGAGAGCCGGACGTGTGACGTGCGCTGGGGACGTGCGTGACCTGTAAGAGCGATGGCGTGAGACGTCTCAGTGTTCTCTGTTCAAAGGGATGAATCGTGAGGTTCGAGCCGCTGGGCACTGATACGCGCCGACCGAAACCGCGCGTCCATGGAGAGTGCAGACGATGAAGCGTAGAGGGCAGCCTGCAGCCACCTGTAAGACCAGGGAAGTGTACTGCGGCGTGTGAAGACCAGACGTGTGCATACAATTTGGATGTGGTTCGAGGTGACTCTGAAATCATGCAGACTTCGGTTGAGTTCAAGTGCTACAGCATGACGCAAAAATCATCGTTTGCTGTACCAAGCTTATATGAAGTCACAATAAAGAGCCGCACAAGTCCAACAAGCATGTGAAAATGATATGCGCATCAGGCATTATGAATACCATTTCCAGGACACCTACACAGCAATGGCCCATCTCACCCGACTGCAATCGGCGCACTGATTCCAGGACACCTACACAGCAATGGCTCATCTCACCCGACTGCAATCGGCGCTCTGATTCCAGGACACCTACACAGCAATGGCTCATCTCACCCGACTGCAATCGGCGCACTGATTCCAGGACACCTACACAGCAATGGCTCATCTCACCCGACTGCAATCGGCGCACTGATTCACCACAAAGTTTATTGCATCGTGATTGCAAAGTAGCCCGCACATCGTATGGTTCTCGGAAAAATGCCCACGTCGAACCGTTCGCTGCGTCTTTCCTAATCGCAAAGTCACGCCTGAATTAACTCGTCTTCCCTGGAGGTAGTTAGCATACGCATTCCAGGCGAGCTTTCATGCATCTCTCGCCATAAATTGGTGACCTTCCCAGTTAAATATCCGTCCCAGTGCTTTAGAAAAATTAGAAAATTGCAGGTTCCCGGAGCAACATTGCGTCTAGTGCTGAGCGGACTGGACTCAAAGTCGCATTCCCAACACATTTAGCGCAAAAGTGTGACATGGGAGCGATCTGAGTTAAATAGGTACTAAGGCCTCGTGGGACCTTTCAAGGTCATTGACCTGCCCACAAGTATCTGTTCCATGGGAGCTACCACTTTAGATGCATTTCATGCCTAAGAATTGCACTTTCTTACATATTTAAAAACAAACGCTTCGAAAGCAACAACAGAAATTCATTTTCGTCATTATCACTCTGCAAGTCTCGAGAAACTTACACAGCGCCGTGGTCTCATTTGGGATCAAAGGTATCGATTATTCCCGCCATGAATCAACCGTCATGTAAACAAAACTGCACGGCGTCGTCCATTGAGTTTTCATGGGCTTGGAAAATTTCACTGGGTAGCAACGCGTTCTCTGTTGACGCGCGTTTGTCATAAATGTCCGACAACCTCGGGATATCTACTCGTGGCGCCGTAAAGGTCACCGACGTCGCTCTGATGAAAATGGACTCTGTGAGACTTATATTATTACTAACCGCTGCTAATTAGCCTTGGAATGATCCGCAGGGGCGTCCTGAAGTAAACGCTTGCTTGGATCCTATTCTTTTAGGCCCAACAGTTCACAAACATTTGTGGTAAGAACTTCGGAAGGAGGTCATTTGTTCACTTTTCCTCTGAAAATCGATTGCTCTGTAGGCGCAGGAGACATAAGACCCCTTTCTCCCAGTGGAGATCTCCTTAAGACGTGCGGATGCCTCGGGAGACGACCTGGCTGGAGGTCAACACTCTCGGAGAAAGTACACTTGAAAAAAATCAGTGGAGAAATACTTGGGTCATGCAACCTTTGTGCGACCTGTTATTTTGTCTGAGCTGCTGAAAGTAGTTTGCACGGGAGCCGGTCCACGACCTGACATGCCACAAATGACGTCACGGTGACAGAAGCCTGTTAGCTATTTCTGGCATCCTGAAGCACTTTACAAGCTCTTTCAGATATATGGCTGGCCTAGCCGACACAAACAGCGCGGAAAGATAATTTTACAAAGGTTATTTGAAAGTGTAAAAAATCTCCCCTAAAATGTCAAAATGCCACACAAACATGAGCAGCAATTGCAGTTCGTTATCTACTGACGCCACGCTAAGGCTCTCTGAAAGTGCTGAAAGTGGAAAGCCGGCATGATGCCGCCTGGACCTACCGAAAGGCGGCAAGACCTAAAGCATATTCTCGTCTTGCTGATCACACTCGACAAAATGTACATTTCGAAACGGAATTTACACACTTCTGACACATTCTGACAATAAAAAAATAAGCGGACCCGTACCCAAGTTAAACCCTTATATTCCATTCTGAAGATTCTTGGGTGTCTGTGCGCCATCCGAGGTAAAGTTATTTCCCGAACTCTCCTTTCCATTATTACAATGTCCAAAAAGATCTGAACAACGTTGGGATGTTTTCCACATGTGGCAACAAGCGTAGCCTCCTGAAGGAGCAGTTACTTGACAGTCAGCCCGATAATTAGTAAAAGGGCGCTTTGGCTCGCCTGGAAGACAGGAACGCACTGTCCTTGTGTGCAGACTGGGCGCGTTTAAGGCTTTACTTTCTTGCGTATTAAAAAGAAGCAAGAGAAGCGTTGTTTTCACCACTATCGCTCAGCAAGTGTAGATAAATATTCACAGCTGCGTGGCCTAACTCGGAATCAAATCTATCGATAGTCCCCGCAATGAAACAACCGTCACGTAATAGAGGTGGGCGGCATTGTCCCTCGAGTTTTTTGTTCATGGACTCGGGGAGTTTGATTGACTTACAGCGCGTTTACTGTTTACGTGTATTTCGTTCCGTACCTCACCTTTAATATGTAAATGCTTAATGAGCCAAGGGCATCTAGAACTGTGACAAGGAGAACACTGACAGAACGACTTTAGGAGGAAGACCGCCGCCTTTGCAAAAATGAAGGATATGTTTCTATAATAACAAAATTGTGTTACAAACGCTTTAATTTGCTATTGCACGTCTTTACCTATACGTTGGGAGCTTTATCGCTGGAAATATTGTTTTATTTTGCGGTTTAAGGCGTCTAAACATAGCGATAGTGATGTGTCATGCTTCACAGCAGACTCCAAACAATAGGGTTTCAAACGGAAGCTTTATTTTCAGGTTTTCTTCACTTCAAGTCATTGTCCAGCGGGTAAAATCACGCTTGCAGAGCCGACAGTACGCTCGTTCTTAGCAAGTAGTTTTGTGACTCGAAGCAAATGGTATTTCCGACAAATGTGTATCAGGAGATGACAGCTACATAACACTCTGCATAAGCATGCTCAAAACCATTATGTCATGAACGTCAGGGATGAACAGTGCTTAAATTGCAGATGGTTTGGTGAGTTAACATATGCACTTGTCACGGAAGCTGCTAACAAAACAAAGCGCCACAAAGCTGCGCTACAGGCACTGGTGGTACCGTTCCACAAAAGTACTGTTTCGTGAAGAAACTTGTCGTGGCTATAACTTAACAGGTCTGCGACTGTCTTGGGCAGGTGGAACTATCACCATCTTATCACAATCAAGTCGTTATTTCAATGTTACCGCACACAATCAACTGCGTTCAGAGAAAAGGGTACTTCTCTTCAGGAAGAGCAACCAGCTTGCCCCTAACGTAGTGTTTGCACACAAGGCGGGGACAGCAGTCTGGAAATGCCTTCCTGCGGTCTCCCACGGCCTCTCTGCAAAACAGATTGTCCGCCTTCAGCTTCTGGAAGTCCACCCGCCTGCCCACCTGGGGGCACCTGCAAAAAGAAGAAAATTATGTGTCATTTCCCACAGCTGCCTCTCTGAGACCAAAATCCTAGTCGCTCAGAGCATCAAGCCACTCCCAGGGCCGATTTTGCTTTTGGAGTATGCTTGAAATGTAAACTGACACCTAAACACTAAACTCTGCAAGCCTTCTAACGCTTGCTACACAGCTCGAACAAACACTATTGAGATGGACTGTCTCGTCGTAGTCGATGTGCTTGAGGGTGCTCACCGGAAGCGGTCGATGTAGAGAGTACCGTTCTCCTTGATGCAGTGGCTCTGCTTGCAGCCCGAGTTACGGCTGCTCCACACAGCACCCACGGGGAATCTCTTGCCGATCTGGTAGTCTTGGCACTTATCACCTGAAAGCAGACCAGTGCCACAGTCAGACCATGTCACCGGTCGCCTCGCCACCCCCACCTTGACGCGTAACGTAAACCAACAGATCGTCGCACAAGATCGCTGCGTAACAGCGGCCGATCGTAAGCAATCTCGTGCCTCTTGTGCAGTCCCGTGATTTTTAGCCAAAGTCTCGTGCGGCCAATAGCGGTGGCGCATGCACGCCCTGCGTTTCAAACTGACCGGCATTGAAGCGTTACTGTATCCCGGTAGGAGTCCGTTACAAAAACTGAACCATCACGCAACAACATTGCGGAACAGCAAAGCGAAGAATATCATGCCGCCGATAGCTGATCATACCTTGGTGATACTATTCTGCTATAGTTACATGATTACGAAGCAGACGACAAATTGCTGAGATGTCTTGAACTGTTGACGTGTGCTTTAGTGGGGCCCGATTTATAACTTCCCTATGCAAATAGGCAGCTGACGCTGCATCCGAACGCTGCAGCACTCACCTTTTCCAACGGGGAACTTGACGAACCTCGGGTACTGTTGAGCCAAGCAGAGCTGCAGCCCCGAGAACCAGCAGAACTGCGAACTTGATCATGCTGGCCGACGTTGTGGTCTGTGGTGCTGTGCTGCTATGGCGGCTGTGCGCCGTTGCTCGGGCCGTCTGTACCTCTCTCGCCGCTGGCACGCCGGTTATATAGCGGCGGCGGAGGGCGTGCGGGCGCGCGTGCGGCGTGCGCCCACTCCACCGCCGGGGGCGTTGTTCAGACAGGGAATCTCCTCGCCGCCCGCCCGGTCTTGGCCACGGTGAGACTCTCTGGCGCCACGACTCGGCGCCCCGGTGGTGCTCCCCGTCCTGCCCGGCGCCAGCGAGGGGACCCTTCACGACTGCCGTTGGCTGCTGAAGACTGTCTGCTGATCGTCAATTTGCTCATCTTGTGTCACACCAGAAATCGAAGAATATTCCTCTTACTGGGTGGAGGTATTTGTGCTAATCTTTATTAGCGATCATGCAACAGCAACCGGTTGAGCTCTGGCGAAATTCTATTGAAATCTTTTCCACATCTCTGTAACGTACGTTGGCTGCAAAGCAGGCAGTAGATGATTGAGCTTACTTATCCTGCACAGATCACCATGTTTAGGAACATAGGGGCGCAGGAGAACATTGTGGTTTTCTCGATCTCGGCATATCTTCTCGTGGCGCCGTAAATGTCCTGGCGATTTCAGCACGTCTATTTGTGGCACCATGAATGTCCCGACGATCCCGGTATATCTGCCTGCGGCGCCGTAAACGCTCCGACGCCCTTTCATGAGACCGGAATCACTAAGACGTATATTGTCACTAACCATTGCTACCCAAGCTTGCATGATCCCGATACACGACGTCAAGTGAACTTTTGCTAGGGTCCTGCTTTTTGGGTTCAACAGTTCGCAAACATTGGAGATAAGAACTTTAGCAGGCAGTCATCTGCTTCCTTTTCCCTTGAAAACCGACTGCTTTGTAGATGCAGATGACATGAGACCTTGTTCTCCCAGCGGAGATCTCCTTCAGACGTGCGGCTTCTTCAGGAGACGACCTGGCTGGAGGTCGGCACTCCCGGAGACAGACACTTGAAGAGAACTCATGGAGAAGTGCTTGCGATATCCGCCCTCTGCGCGAATTGCTATTTCAGTTGAGTTTTGAAATCAACTGCATGGGAGTCATGCCACGACCCTGACATACCTTAGGTGACGTCACGGTGAATGGGGCCTCTTAATCATTACTGGCATCCTAAAGCACTGCTCAGGCTCCTTCAGATCTATGGCTGGCCTTGTCAACACAAACAAAGCGGAAAGACAGTTCTTACAAAGCTGGTCGAAAATTTGCAATCTTAAAAGAGTGAAAGCAATAGATACATGAGCAACAATTGCAGCTTGACATCAACGGCTTCACGCTACGGCTCTGTGAACGTGCTGAAATTGAAGAGCCAACATGATGCTGCCCACACCTACCGCAAAGCGGCAAAACCTCAAGAACATTGCCGTCATGCTGAGTATATTCGATAGATCACACCTCTCGAAACGGAATTAACATACTTCTGACACGTTTTGAAAATCAAGAGACTAAGCAGACTTGTGCCAACACGCTGACAGCATCCTTTTTCATCCTGAAGATTCTTGGGTGTCTGTACGCCATCCGGGGTGCGTCCAAAAAGATCTGAACAACAATGGAATGCCGTCCTCATATGACGCCAAACGCACCTTTAAAGGAGCATTCCCTGGATAATCAGCGCGATGTGTAGGAACATGGCTCTTCGGCTTGCCTGAATGGCGCCATGCGGGAAAGATAGGACCGCGCTGTACTAGCGCGCAGACTGAACGTATTTCAAGTTGTCCTTTCTTACGCCTTCAAAAGCAGCAACAGAAATGCAATATTTGTCCATAGGAGTGCTCTTTCGCTCAGCAAGTGGTGTACATTTACAAATCTCCGCGGCCTAACTCGGAATAAAATTTTCGATAGTCCCTGCAACGAATCAATTGTTGCGTAAATACAAGTGAACGGCATGGTGGCTTGAGGTTTTTCATCGATTCGGAAAGCTGCTTGAGTTACAGTGTGTTTACTGTCACGTATATTTTGTCTCGTGTCTCGATTTTGATATATAAATTCTTGATGAGCCAAGATCATCTAGAAACGTGACGAGGAGGAAACTGACAGACCGGCTTTTAAAAGAAGACTGGCGCCATTGCAACAAGGAAGGATGTGTTTCTATGATAACAAAGTTTTGTTGGAAAGCCATAATTTGCTGGTGTGCGTTTTTACCTATACGTGCGTAGCTTTTCTCGCTGGAAATATTGCTTCATTTTGCTGTTCGTTGATCGTAGCATGTAAACATACCATGGTAGTGTTTCATGGTTGACAGTAGGCTCCAAACAGTAGGCTTCCAACCGAAACTTTATTTTCAGATGTTCTTCACTTCAAGTCATTGTCCAGCGGGTAAAATTACGCATGCAGAGCCGACAGTGCGCTCGTTCTTAGCAACTAGTTTTCTGACTCGAAACAAATCTCACTTCCGACAGAGGTGTAATTAGGAGCTGACAGCCATATAACTCTGCATGACATGCTTAAAACCATTATGTCATGGATGTCTGGGGAAACACTGCTTAAATTGCAGGTGGTTTGATGAGTTAACATATGCACTTAACACAGAACCTCTTCACGAAACAAAGCGCCACAAAGCTACGCTACAGGCACTGGTGGTACCATTCCACAAAACTACTGTTTCGTGAAAAAAACTACTGATAACTATAACGTATCAGGTTTGCGACTGTCTCCGGCAGCTAGAACTATCACCATCGTATCACAATCAAGTCGTTATTTCAATGTTACCGCACGCCATCAACTGCGCTCAGAGAAAAGGGTACTTGTCCTCAGGGAGAGCGACCAGCTTGCCCTTAACGTAGTGTTTACACACAAGGCGGGGACAGCAGTCCGGAAATGCCTTCCTGCGGTCTCCCACGGCCTCTCTGCAGAACAGGTTGTCCGCCTTCAGCTTCTGGAAGTCCACCCGCTTCCGCACCTGGGGGCACCTGCAGAAAGAAAAAACTATGTGTTATTTCCCACAGTTGCCTCTCAAAGACCAAAATCCTCGTCGCTCAGAGCATCAGGCCACTCCCAGGGCCGATTTCGCTTCTGGAGTATGCTTGAAATGTAAACTGATACCTAAACACAAGGCATGCTCTGCAAGCCTTCTTCCACTTGTTACACAGCTTGAACAAACACTATTGAGATGGACTGTCTCGTCGTAGCCGATGTGCTTGAGGGCGCTTACTGGAAGCGGTCGATGTAGAGAGTACCGTTCTCCTTGATGCAGTGGCTCTGCTTGCAGCCCGAGTTACGGCTGCTCCACACAGCACCCACGGGAATCTCTTGCCGATCTGGTGGTCCTCGCACTCATCACCTGCAAGCAGACCAGTGCCACAGTCAGACCATGTCACCGGTCGCAACGCCACCCCCCCACCTCGACACGTGATGTAAACCAACATATCGTGGCACAAGATCGCTGCGTAACAGCGGCCGACCGTATGGAATCTCGTGTCTCTTGTGGAGTCCCGTGATTTATAGCCAAAGTCTCGTGCGGCCGATAGCGGTGGCCCTGTCATGCCCTGCGTCCCAAACTGCCAGGCATTAATGCGTGGCTGTGTCTCGGTGGAGTGGCTGTACATGATTACGAAGCAGGCGACGAATTGCTGAGATTACAAAAGCGAACCATCACGCAAATAAACATTGCAGAACAGCAAAGCGAAGAATTTTAAACTGTCGATAGCAGATCATACCTTGGTGATACTATTCTGCTATAGTTACATGATTGCTAAGCAGACGACAAATTGCTGAGATGTCTTGAACTGATGGCGAGTGCTTTAGCGGCGCCCGATTTGTAACTTCCTTATGCAAATAGCAGCTGACGGAGTCATCCGAACGCTGCAGCACTCACCTTTTCCAACGGGGAACTTGAAGTACCTCGGGTACTGTTGAGCCAAGCAGAGTTGCGCCCCGAGAACCAGCAGAACTGCGAACTTGATCATGTTGGCCGACGTTGCGGTCGGTGGTGCTGCGCTGCTCTAGCCGCTGTGCGCCGTTGCTCGGGCCGTCTGTACCTCTCTCAAACCGCTGGCACGCCAGTTATATAGCGACGGCGGAGGGTGGGCGGGCGCGCCTGGGGTGTGCACCCACTCCACCGCCGGGGGCGGTGTTCAGACAGGGAATCCCCGCGCCGCCCGGCCGGTCCTATATGGCGCCACGGCTCGCGCGGTCCGGCGGTGCTCCCCGTCCTGTCTGGCGCCAGCGAGGGGCCCAGCGAGGGGAGGAGGTCAACACTCTCGGCGAAAGATACTTGAAGAAAACTCATGGAGAAATGCTTAGGACATCCGCCCTTTGCGTGAATTGTTATTTCATCTGAGTTATGGAATCAATTGCATAGGAGTCTGGCCACGACCTGACATACCACGGGTGACGTCACGGTGAATGGGGCCTCTTTATCATTGCTGGCACCCTAAAGCAGTGCTCAGGCTCTTATAGATATGTGGCCGGTCTCATGGACACAAACAAAGCGGAAAAACAGTTCTTACAACAGAATTGGCTGAAAATATGCAAAATTCCCCCCCCCCAAACTTAAGATGCCAAACAAACATGAACAACAATTGCAGTTGAAAATCAACGAAGCCCGTTAAGTCTCTTTAAAAGTGCTGAACGTGAAAAGTCAGCATGATGCCGCCTAGGGCTATCGAAAGGCAACAAGACCTGAAGTACATTACCGTCTTCCTGATAGTACTCAACATATCACACCACTCGAAAGAGATTTTACACGCTCCTGACACATTTTGAGAATTAATGAGCTCAGCAGACCAGTACTAACACTACGCCATTATTCTTTTTCATTCTGAAAATCCTGTGTTGTCCGTGCGCCATCGGATATGCAGCTGATTCCGTAACTCACATTTTCCATTAAGATTTGAACAACATTAGGATGTTTTCCACATGTGGCGACAAACGTAGCTTCCAGAGAGCAGTCACTGGACAATCAGCACGATATGTAGACAAATGGTGCCTCGGCTCACCTGAATGGCGCCGTATGAGAAAGATAGGAACGCGCTGTCATAGCGCGTAAACAGAATGCGTTTTCTTTGGCAAGAATAGCCAAAGCAATTTCCAGCCTACTCTCACCATACAGCAAATCCAGCCGTCACGCTCTAATGTGCTCACGATCTCTTCTTTCACTTGTCGAAAGGTGCGTGACTGTCGGGGCGTTCTGTTTTCATTCGAACCTAAAAACTGAAAAAAATTGTGAGAGCTAATCCAGCGTTGTGTAATTCTTGACAGTCTTCAACTAAGACTTCGAATTCAAAAATGTCTGATGTTGTGCAACAAGAACACTGAAGCCTATTTGTGCATCGAAATATTCCGGAGTACGAGTTCCTTCGAACATCTGCTGACAACGAAGTTTATCCAGAGCAAAAAGGGCATTTGATTGTAATGTTGGCACAAATGCAATTCGGGAGACTACCGCACCAAAATCCAGGGCCAGTGGCGCAGAATGTCCTGGTTCATCCCCTGAACCAGACGAAAGCGCCGAAGAAAAGAGGTGGGCATTTAAGTGGCCCTTTTGAGCAAGACACTTTTGACGAGGGTTGCTGTCAGGTGAAAACAGTGGTTCAAACGTTATGCAGATTACCAGGGTTTAGTCCTTGTGCGGCGCCAAAACCGGTACCAAATCGAAGTGGAATTTTGCCAAACCTCATTTTTCCTCTTACAGTACCAAAAAGTCCACTCAAGCGCCAAAAATACACTTCCGGAGCCAATGGCACTCCTACCTTTGTTTTACGAATTTCACGCGATTCGACAGATCAACAGAAAACGTTTCAGTATCAAGTTTGAGGAGATTAAAAGGCGACTGGTTGAGTTATCAGCACCTTTGGCACAAATGTACAAGCCCCGTTGAATCTCGTTTGTATCATGATCTTTGAGCCCATTTGGCTGCTGCATTCGCTGGCGCTCTATGAAAGGCGGAAGATGCCTACTTCGCGTTTCGTGAAACGCGATACAACAGATAAAGAGGCGATACAAAATACGTATTTATTAAATCTCCTCCCCGACGCAGCCTTGCACGTCGAGCGTGCAGGGTACAACAACTCTTCAGCGCGCGCCGCTATCGGAATGATAATGCAGAGGTGTTTTGCATCAGGTGGCAAAAAACACTCGAAGGCCAGCTAAGTCAATATGCGTTTATCACGTCATATTCATTTCCACCGTTGTTTGTTTCATTCTTAAGAAGCGATCCATATTTATCGTATGGCTAAAGAGCATCGATTTATTCTGGATGAGCTTAAAAGAATTATGTTACCCCCGCAAGGGCACAGTGCCCTTCCCCCCCACCCCCTCCTCTTCTCTACCACGCGGCTGCAGGCACCATTAAGCATCCATGACGAAGATAAAATTCAGCGCCACTTGATGATCCACTTCAAACTAGTTGTGAGCGTAGCAGTTGATGCTTCCGCCATCACGTGCCTTTGCACAATAATTATAGGTTCATGTGCGAGACGCTCACTTTTGTGGGGTCACACTATCCTTGCCAATGTCGTGATGTTGCTATGACAATTTGGCGGGTTCGTTAGGTTTGTCATTTGTCAATTTTAGTCGTCCTGCCGATGCGATCTCGTCATGGTGCTGTGATATGTATTGTATTTGCGTCTCTTATTAATGTGATCCCTAAGGTGCAGTCAAAACGATCTTATTCGCATTTGTGAGCGAATATAACACAGCTGCTTTACCTTTGCTAGTGAGAACGCGTTTTACCTTACGCCAACGAATTGCGGTGTGTGTGCTTTACTGGCAACTTGACTAACTCTTGGGTGTGGACACCTCAGGTAGGTGCTCCTCCAAGCATACCTTATATGAGTGTTTTCAGCAACAGCTCAGCGGCGTCATTTCACATAGGATCACAGCCGTTTTGCAGGTTTCATATACGCTTTGAGTATGTGTAAAAGTGACCGAGGTGTAGCACTCGAGAAAGCATCGTCTGAGCTACACACAATGTAGCGAAGGTCTTTTTTAAGCGTTGCCTAGGGGACTATCGCATTTTTGGAGTGTTTGTATTGCGAAGGTGTTGAGGAATACAAGCAAGGAATATTCGATGTAGGTGTGCTTCAACGCCCCGCACCGAGGCGTAATGTTACGCTGGATCACCCACCGGTAGTGTGGGCCTTAAGGGGAGTGTGTCAGTCAATAAGGATTTTTTTACGGGTTCACCTAAGATGGCATGAAATTTCTATTTACAAATTAAAAAACTCGGAATTTCCGATTTGCAATGTACAAACTTGTTAAGCCACGGAGAAATGACCAGCCTGCAACCTGCAAGGGATCAGAATATGGTCCAATACACAAGGCTGGACTTGAATGTCACCAATCGCTGCTGAAGCTCTTTACGCATAAGACGAGCGTCTTCTGTTTTAAACACATAGCTGGAAACATTGTTTTATTTTGCTATTTTGTAGCGTCTCAACATACGATAACATTGCGCAAGTTCAACATAGGCTTCCTGCAGCAGGATTTCGTACCGCCACTAGGTCTTCAGTTTTTCATCACGTCATGTCGTTGCTACGCTGGGGAACTATGCATGCAGAATCGACAGTGAGCTCGTGTGAGCAGCAGCAGAATCGACAGTGAGCTCATTCACTGACTTCGAGTCCCAGAACTACGTTCCAAGAAGTTTCGGACTCGGAGTAAATTGCAGTCACGTCTAACAGACAGCTACATACAACTCGAATATGCATACTTAAACCACTGTCAGGGATGTCCGTAAGAGACCTTGTCTTAAATCCCAGGTGGTTGCGTAAGCTAGCATGCGCTGTTAATAAACAACGGAAGCTGTTTCCAACACGACGCAAAAATGAAGCGCCACCGGGCTCCAGTGCTACTATTCCACAAAAATTGTTCGTGGAAACCAATTGATGATAATAACTTAACAAGTCTGCAACTGTCTTCGGCAGGTAGAATATCACATTCGTATCACAAACAAGCCTTCATTTCATGTTTACCATGCGTTTTCCGCAAGCAATGGACTGCATTCAGAGCAAAGGATACTCGTCCTCAGGGAGAGCGACCAGCTTGCCCTTAACGTAGCGTTTACACACAAGGCGGGGACAGCAGTCCGGAAACGCCTTCCTGCGGTCTACCCAGGCCAGCCTGCAGAACAGATTGTCCGCCTTCAGCTTCTTGTAATCCACCCGCTTCCTGACCGACGGGCACCTGCAAAAAGAAGAAAATCATCTGTTTTTTCCCATAGTGGTATCCACTTCTCAAAGACCAAAAAAATCGGTCTTCAGAACACTGAACCATTCCCAGGGCCAATTTTACCCTTGGATCATGTTAAACATGAACTGATATCTATATGCCAGACATGCTCTGCAAGCCTTCTAACGCTTGTTACACAGCTCGAACAAACACTATTGAGATGGACTGCCTCGTCGTAGCCGATGTGCTTGAGGGTGCTACTGGAAGCGGTCGATGTAAAGAGTACCGTTCTCCTTGATGCAGTGGCTCTGCTTGCAGCCCGAGTTAGGGCTGGTCCACCAGCACCCACGGGGAATCTCTTGCCGATCTGGTGTGTCCTCGCACTCATCACCTGCAAGCAGACCAGTGCCACAGTCACACAGCCACTGGTCGCCTCGCCACCCCACCTCGGCACGTGATGCAAAACCGATGGCACTGCGACGCCCTGCGTCCCAAACTGCCAGGCATTGAAGCGTTACTGTATCTCGGTAGGAGTCCGTCACAAAGCTGAAACCATCACGCAAAGAAACATTGCAGAACAGCAAGCGAAGAATATCAAACGCCGATAGCAGATCATACCTTGGTGGTACTATTCTGCTATAGTTACATGATTGCTAAGCAGACGACAATTGCTGAGATGTCTTGAACTGTTGGCGAGTGCTTTAGCGGCGCCCGATTTGTAACTTCCGTATGCAAATAGAAGCTGACGAAGTCATCCGAACGCTGCCACTCACCTTTTCCCAACGGGAACTTGATTAACCTCGGTACTGTTGAGCCAAGCAGAGCTGCGCCCGAGAACCACTGCAGCTGCGAACTGATCATGCTGGCCGACGTTGGTTGGTGTGCTGCGCTGCTCTAGCCGCTGTGCGCCGTTGCTCGGGCCGTGGGCCGTCTGTACCTTCTCGCCGCTGGCACGACCGGTTATATAGCGGCGGCGGAGGGCGGCGGTCGCGCGTGGGGTGTGCGGCCACCCCACCGCCGGAGGCCGTGTTCAGACAGGGAATCTCCTCGCCGCCCGCCCGGTCTTGGCCACGGTGAGACTCTCTGGCACCACGACTCGGCGCCCCGGTGGTGCTCCCCGTCCTGCCCGGCGCCAGCGAGGGGACCCTTCACGACTGCCGTTGGCTGCTGAAGACTGTCTGCTGATCAATTTGCTCACCTTGTGTCACACCAGGAATCGAAGAATATTCCTCTTACTGGGTGAAGGATTTGTACTGATCTTTAATAACGATCATGCAACAGCAACTGGTTGAGCTCTGGCGAATTCTGTTGAAATCATTTCCACTCTTGTAACGTACGTTGGCTGCAACAGGCAGTAGATGATTGAGCTTACTTATCCTGCACAGATCACCATGTTTGGAACGGAGGGGCGTAGGAGAACATTGGGGTCTCTCGATCTCGGCATATCTACTCGTGGCGCCGTAAATGTCCTGGCGATTTCAGCACGTCTATTTGTGGCACCATGAATGTCCCGACGATCCCGGTATATCTGCCTGCGGCGCCGTAAACGCTCCGACGCCCTTTCATGAGACTGGAATCACTAATAAGTATTTCACTAACCATTGCTACCCAAGCTTGCATGATCCCGATACACACGTCAAGTGAACTTTTGCTAGGGTCCTGCTTTTTGGGTTCAACAGTTCGCAAACATTGGAGATAAGAACTTTAGCAGGCAGTCATCTGCTTCCTTTTCCCTTGAAAACCGACTGCTTTGTAGATGCAGATGACATGAGACCTTGTTCTCCCAGCGGAGATCTCCTTCAGACGTGCGGCTTCTTCAGGAGACGACCTGGCTGGAGGTCGGCACTTCCGGAGAAAGACACTTGAAGAGAACTCATGGAGAAGTGCTTGCGATATCCGCCCTCTGCGCGAATTGCTATTTCAGTTGAGTTTTGAAATCAACTGCATAGGAGTCATGCCACGACCTGACATACCTTTGGTGACGTCACGGTGAATGGGGCCTCTTAATCATTACTGGCATCCTAAAGCACTGCTCAGGCTCCTTCAGATTATGGCTGGCCTCGTCAACACAAACAAAGCGGAAAGACAGTTCTTACAAAGCTGGCTGAAAATTTGCAATCTTAAAAGAGTGAAAGCAATAGATACATGAGCAACAATTGCAGCTTGACATCAACGGCTTCACGCTACGGCTCTGTGAACGTGCTGAAATTGAAGAGCCACATGATGCTGCCCACACCTACCGCAAAGCGGCAAAACCTCAAGAACATTGCCGTCATGCTGAGTATATTCGATAGATCACACCTCTCGAAACGGAATTAACATACTTCTGACACGTTTTAAAATCAAGAGACTAAGCAGACTCGTGCCAACACGCTGACAGCATCCTTTTTCATCCTGAAGATTCTTGGGTGTCTGTACGCCATCCGGGGTGCGTCCAAAAAGATCTGAACAACAATGGAATGCCGTCCTCATATGACGCCAAACGCACCTTTAAAGGAGCATTCCCTGGATAATCAGCGCGATGTGTAGGAACATGGCTCTTCGGCTTGCCTGAGTGGCGCCATGCGAGAAAGATAGGACCGCGCTGTACTAGCGCGCAGACTGAACGTATTTCAAGTTGTCCTTTCTTACGCCTTCAAAAGCAGCAACAGAAATGTAATATTTGTCCATAGGAGTGCTCTTTCGCTCAGCAAGTGGTGTACATTTACAAATCTCCGCGGCCTAACTCGGAATAAAATTTTCGATAGTCCCTGCAACGAATCAATTGTTGCGTAAATACAAGTGAACGGCATGGTGGCTTGAGGTTTTTCATCGATTCGGAAAGTTGCTTGAGTTACAGTGTGTTTACTGTTACGTGTATTTTGTCTCGTGTCTCGATTTTGATATATAATTCTTGATGAGCCAAGATCATCTAGAAACGTGACGAGGAGGAAACTGACAGAACGGCTTTTAAAAGAAGACTGGCGCCATTGCAACAAGGAAGGATGTGTTTCTATGATAACAAAGTTTTGTTGGAAAGCTATAATTTGCTGGTGTGCGTTTTTACCTATACGTGTGGAGCTTTTATCGCTGGAAATATTGCTTCATTTTGCTGTTCGTTGATCGTAGCATGTAAACATACCATGGTAGTGTTTCATGGTTGACAGTAGGCTCCAAACAGTAGGCTTCCAACCGAAACTTTATTTTCAGATGTTCTTCACTTCAAGTCATTTTCCAGCGGGTAAAATTACGCATGCAGAGCCGACAGTGCGCTCGTTCTTAGCAACTAGTTTTCTGACTCGAAGCAAATCTCACTTCCGACAGAGGTGTAATTAGGAGCTGACAGCCACATAACACTGCATAACATGCTTAAACCATTATGTCATGGATGTCTGGGGAAACATTGCTTAAATTGCAGGTGGTTTGATGGTTAACATATGCACTTAACACAGAACCTCTTCACGAAACAAAGCGCCACAAAGCTACGCTACAGGCACTGGTGGTACCATTCCACAAAACTACTGTTTCGTGAAAAAAAACTACTGATAACTATAACGTATCAGGTTTGCGACTGTCTCCGGCAGCTAGAACTATCACCATCGTATCACAATCAAGTCGTTATTTCAATGTTACCGCACGCCATCAACTGCGCTCAGAGAAAAGGGTACTTGTCCTCAGGGAGCGACCAGCTTGCCCTTAACGTAGTGTTTACACACAAGGCGGGGACAGCAGTCCGGAAATGCCTTCCTGCGGTCTCCCACGGCCTCTCTGCAGAACAGGTTGTCCGCCTTCAGCTTCTGGAAGTCCACCCGCTTCCGCACCTGGGGGCACCTGCAGAAAGAAAAAACTATGTGTTATTTCCCACAGTTGCCTCTCAAAGACCAAAATCCTCGTCGCTCAGAGCATCAGGCCACTCCCAGGGCCGATTTCGCTTCTGGAGTATGCTTGAAATGTAAACTGATACCTAAACACAAGGCATGCTCTGCAAGCCTTCTTCCACTTGTTATACAGCTTGAACAAACACTATTGAGATGGACTGTCTCGTCGTAGCCGATGTGCTTGAGGGCGCTTACTGGAAGCGGTCGATGTAGAGAGTACCGTTCTCCTTGATGCAGTGGCTCTGCTTGCAGCCCGAGTTACGGCTGCTCCACACAGCACCCACGGGGAATCTCTTGCCGATCTGGTGGTCCTCGCACTCATCACCTGCAAGCAGACCAGTGCCACAGTCAGACCACGGCACCGGTCGCAACGCCACCCCCCACCTCGACACGTGATGTAAACCAACATATCGTGGCACAAGATCGCTGCGTAACAGCGGCCGACCGTATGGAATCTCGTGTCTCTTGTGGAGTCCCGTGATTTATAGCCAAAGTCTCGTGCGGCCGATAGCGGTGGCCCTGTCATGCCCTGCGTCCCAAACTGCCAGGCATTAATGCGTGGCTGTGTCTCGGTGGAGTGGCTGTACATGATTACGAAGCAGGCGACGAATTGCTGAGATTACAAAAGCGAACCATCACGCAAAGAAACATTGCAGAACAGCAAAGCGAAGAATTTTAAACTGTCGATAGCAGATCATACCTTGGTGATACTATTCTGCTATAGTTACATGATTGCTAAGCAGACGACAAATTGCTGAGATGTCTTGAACTGATGGCGAGTGCTTTAGCGGCGCCCGATTTGTAACTTCCTTATGCAAATAGCAGCTGACGGAGTCATCCGAACGCTGCAGCACTCACCTTTTCCAACGGGGAACTTGAAGTACCTCGGGTACTGTTGAGCCAAGCAGAGTTGCGCCCCGAGAACCAGCAGAACTGCGAACTTGATCATGTTGGCCGACGTTGCGGTCGGTGGTGCTGCGCTGCTCTAGCCGCTGTGCGCCGTTGCTCGGGCCGTCTGTACCTCTCTCACCGCTGGCACGCCAGTTATATAGCGACGGCGGAGGGTGGGCGGGCGCGCCTGGGGTGTGCACCCACTCCACCGCCGGGGGCGGTGTTCAGACAGGGAATCCCCGCGCCGCCCGGCCGGTCCTATATGGCGCCACGGCTCGCGCGGTCCGGCGGTGCTCCCCGTCCTGTCTGGCGCCAGCGAGGGGCCCAGCGAGGGGAGGAGGTCAACACTCTCGGCGAAAGATACTTGAAGAAAACTCATGGAGAAATGCTTAGGACATCCGCCCTTTGCGTGAATTGTTATTTCATCTGAGTTATGGAATCAATTGCATAGGAGTCTGGCCACGACCTGACATACCACGGGTGACGTCACGGTGAATGGGGCCTCTTTATCATTGCTGGCACCCTAAAGCAGTGCTCAGGCTCTTATAGATATGTGGCCGGTCTCATGGACACAAACAAAGCGGAAAAACAGTTCTTACAACAGAATTGGCTGAAAATATGCAAAATTCCCCCCCCAAACTTAAGATGCCAAACAAACATGAACAACAATTACAGTTGAAAATCAACGAAGCCCGTTAAGTCTCTTTAAAAGTGCTGAACGTGAAAAGTCAGCATGATGCCGCCTAGGGCTATCGAAAGGCAACAAGACCTGAAGTACATTACCGTCTTCCTGATAGTACTCAACATATCACACCACTCGAAAGAGATTTTACACGCTCCTGACACATTTTGAGAATTAATGAGCTCAGCAGACCAGTACTAACACTACGCCATTATTCTTTTTCATTCTGAAAATCCTGTGTTGTCCGTGCGCCATCGGATATGCAGCTGATTCCGTAACTCACATTTTTCCATTAAGATTTGAACAACATTAGGATGTTTTCCACATGTGGCGACAAACGTAGCTTCCAGAGAGCAGTCACTGGACAATCAGCACGATATGTAGACAAATGGTGCCTCGGCTCACCTGAATGGCGCCGTATGAGAAAGATAGGAACGCGCTGTCATAGCGCGTAAACAGAATGCGTTTCTTTGGCAAGAATAGCCAAAGCAATTTCCAGCCTACTCTCACCATACAGCAAATCCAGCCGTCACGCTCGAATGTGCTCACGATCTTCGTTCTTTCACTTGTCGAAAGGGGTCTGACTGTCGGGGCGTTCTGTTTTCATTCGAAACCTAAAACTGAAAAAAAATGTGAGAGCTAATCCAGCGTTGTGTAATTCTTGACAGTCTTTAACTAAGACTTCGAATTCAAAAATGTCTGATGTTGTGCAACAAGAACACTGAAGCCTATTTGTGCATCGAAATATTCCGGAGTACGAGTTCCTTCGAACATCTGCTGACAACGAAGTTTATCCAGAGCCAAAAAGGGCATTTGATTGTAATGTTGGCACAAATGCATTCGGGAGGACTACCGCACCAAATCCAGGGCCAGTGGCGCAGAATGTCCTGTTCATCCCCTGAACCAGACGAAAGCGCCGAAGAAAAGAGGTGGGCATTTAAGTGGCCCTTTTGAGCAAGACACTTTGACGAGGGTTGCTGTCAGTGAAAACAGTGGTTCAAACGTTATGCAGATTACCAGGGTTTAGTCCTTGTGCGGCGCCAAAACCGGTACCAAATCGAAGTGGAATTTTGCCAAACCTCATTTTTCCTCTTACAGTACCAAAAAGTCCACTCAAGCGCCAAAAATACACTTCCGGAGCCAATGGCACTCCTACCTTTGTTTTACGAATTTCACGCGATTCGACAGATCAACAGAAAACGTTTCAGTATCAAGTTTGAGGAGATTTAAAAGGCGGAATGGTTGAGTTATCAGCACCTTTGGCACAAATGTACAAGCCCCGGTTGAATCTCGTTTGTATCATGATCTTTGAGCACCATTTTGGCTGCTGCATTCGCTGGCGCTCTATGAAAAGGCGGAAGATGCCGTACTTCGCGTTCGTGAAACGCGATACAACAGATGAAAGAGGCGATACAAAATATGTTTATTAAATCTCCTCCCCGACGCAGCCTTGCACGTCGAGCGTGCAGGGTACAAACTCTTCAGCGCGCGCCGCTATCGGAAATGATAATGCAGAGGTGTTTGCATTCAGGTGGCAGAAAACACTCGAAAGGCCAGCTAAGTCATATGCCGTTTATCACGTCATATTCATTTCACCACGTTGTTTGTTTCATTCTTAAGAAGCGATCCTATTTATCGTATGTGGCTAAAGAGCATCGATTTATTCTGGATGAGCTTAAAATTATTTGTTACCCCCGCAAGGGCACAGTGCCCTTCCACCCCCACCCCCCCCCTCCTCTTCTCTACCACGCGGCTGCAGGGCACCATTAAGCATCCATGACGAAGATAAAATTCAGCGCCACTTGATGATCCACTTCAAAACTAGTTGTGAGCGTAGCAGTTGATGCTTCCGCCATCACGTGCCTTTGCACAACAATTATAGGTTGCATGTGCGAGACGCTCACTTTGTGGGGTCACACTATCCTTGCCAATGTCGCGATGTTGCTAATGACAATTTGACGGGTTCGTTAGGTTTGTCATTTGTCAATTTTAGTCGTCCTGCCGATGCGATCTCGTCATGGTGCTGTGATATGTATTGTATTTTGCGTCTCTTATTATAATGTGATCCCTAAGGTGCAGTCAAACGATCTTATTCGCATTTGTGAGCAATATAACACAGCTGCTTTTACCTTTGCTAGTGAGAACGCGTTTTCCTTACGCCAACGAAATTGCGGTGTGTGTGCTTTACTGGCACTTGACTAACTCTTGGCGTGTGGACACCTCAGGTAGGTGCTCCTCCAAGCATACCTTATATGAGTGTTTTCAGCAACAGCTCAGCGGCGTCATTTCACATAGGATCACAGCCGTTTTGCAGGTTTCATATACGCTTTGAGTATGTGTAAAAGTGACCGAGGTGTAGCACTCGAGAAAGCATCGTCTGAGCTACAACAATGTAGCGAAGGTCTTTTTTAAGCGTTGCCTAGGGGACTATCGCATTTTTGGAGTGTTTGTATTGCGAAGGTGTTGAGGAATACAAGCAAGGAATATTCGATGTAGGTGTGCTTCAACGCCCGCACCGAGGCGTAATGTTACGCTGGATCAGCCACACCGGTAGTGTGGGCCTTAAGGGGAGTGTGTCTAGTCAAATAAGGATTTTTTTACGGTTCACCTAAGATGGCATGAAATTTCTATTTACAAATTAAAAAAACTCGGAATTTCGATTTGCAATGTACAAACTTGTTAAGCCACGGAGAAAAATGACAAAGCCTTGCACCTGTGCAAGGGATCAGGATATGGTCCAATACACAAGGCTGGACTTGAATGTCACCAATCGCTGCTGAAGCTCTTTACGCATAAGACGAGCGTCTTCTGTTTTAAACACATAGCTGGAAACATTGTTTTTTTTGCTATTTTGTAGCGTCTCAACATACGATAACATTGCTTCAAGTTCAACAGTAGGCTTCCTGCAGCAGGATTTCGTACCGCCACTAGGTCTTCAGTTTTCATCACGTCATGTCGTTGCTACGCTGGGGAACTATGCATGCAGAATCGACAGTGAGCTCGTGTGAGCAGCAGCAGAATCGACAGTGAGCTCATTCACTGACTTCGAGTCCCAGAACTACGTTCCAAGAAGTTTCGGACTCGGAGTAAATTGCAGTCACGTCTAACAGACAGCTACATACACACTCGAAATATGCATACTTAAACCACTGTCAGGGATGTCCGTAAGAGACCTTGTCTTAAATCCCAGGTGGTTGCGTAAGCTAGCATGCGCTGTTAATAAACAACGGAAGCTGTTTCCAACACGACGCAAAAATGAAGCGCCACCGGGCTCCAGTGCTACTATTCCACAAAAATACTGTTTCGTGGAAACCAATTGATGATAATAACTTAACAAGTCTGCAACTGTCTTCGGCAGGTAGAAATATCACATTCGTATCACAAACAAGCCTTCATTTCATGTTTACCATGCGTTTTCCGCAAGCAATGGACTGCATTCAGAGCAAAGGATACTCGTCCTCAGGGAGAGCGACCAGCTTGCCCTTAACGTAGCGTTTACACACAAGGCGGGGACAGCAGTCCGGAAACGCCTTCCTGCGGTCTACCCAGGCCAGCCTGCAGATTGTCCGCCTTCAGCTTCTTGTAATCCACCCGCTTCCTGACCGACGGGCACCTGCAAAAAGAAGAAAATCATCTGTTATTTCCCATAGTGGTATCCACTTCTCAAAGACCAAAAAATCGGTCTTCAGAACACTGAACCATTCCCAGGGCCAATTTTACCCTTGGATCATGTTAAAACATGAACTGATATCTATATGCCAGACATGCTCTGCAAGCCTTCTAACGCTTGTTACACAGCTCGAACAAACACTATTGAGATGGACTGCCTCGTCGTAGCCGATGTGCTTGAGGGTGCTTACTGGAAGCGGTCGATGTAAAGAGTACCGTTCTCCTTGATGCAGTGGCTCTGCTTGCAGCCCGAGTTAGGGCTGGTCCACACAGCACCCACGGGGAATCTCTTGCCGATCTGGTGGTCCTCGCACTCATCACCTGCAAGCAGACCAGTGCCACAGTCAGACCACGCCCGGTCGCCTCGCCACCCCCACCTCGGCACGTGATGCAAACGATGGCACTGCGACGCCCTGCGTCCCAAACTGCCAGGCATTGAAGCGTTACTGTATCTCGGTAGGAGTCCGTCACAAAGCTGAACCATCACGCAAAGAAACATTGCAGAACAGCAAAGCGAAGAATATCAAACTGCCGATAGCAGATCATACCTTGGTGGTACTATTCTGCTATAGTTACATGATTGCTAAGCAGACGACAAATTGCTGAGATGTCTTGAACTGTTGGCGAGTGCTTTAGCGGCGCCCGATTTGTAACTTCCGTATGCAAATAGAAGCTGACGAAGTCATCCGAACGCTGCAGCACTCACCTTTTCCAACGGGGAACTTGAAGTACCTCGGGTACTGTTGAGCCAAGCAGAGCTGCGCCCCGAGAACCAGCAGAACTGCGAACTTGATCATGCTGGCCGACGTTGTGGTCTGTGGTGCTGTGCTGCTCTAGCCGCTGTGCGCCGTTGCTCGGGCCGTGGGCCGTCTGTACCTTTCTCACCGCTGGCACGCCGGTTATATAGCGGCGGCGGAGGGCGGCGGGCGCGCGTGGGGTGTGCGGCCACCCCACCGCCGGAGGCGTGTTCAGACAGGGAATCTCCTCGCCGCCCGCCCGGTCTTGGCCACGGTGAGACTCTCTGGCACCACGACTCGGCGCCCCGGTGGCTCCCCGTCCTGCCCGGCGCCAGCGAGGGGACCCTTCACGACTGCCGTTGGCTGCTGAAGACTGTCTGCTGATCGTCAATTTGCTCATCTTGTGTCACACCAGAAATCGAAGAATATTCCTCTTACTGGGTGGAGGATTTGTACTATCTTTATTAGCGATCATGCAACAGCAACCGGTTGAGCTCTGGCGAAATTCTGTTGAAATCTTTCCACATCTTGTAACGTACGTTGGCTGCAAACAGGCAGTAGATGATTGAGCTTACTTATCCTGCACAGATCACCATGTTTGGAACGGAGGGCGAGGAGAACATTGTGGTCTCGATCTCGGCATATCTACTCGTGGCGCCGTAAATGTCCTGGCGATTTCAGCACGTCTATTTGTGGCACCATGAATGTCCCGACGATCCCGGTATATCTGCCTGCGGCGCCGTAAACGCTCCGACGCCCTTTCATGAGACCGGAATCACTAAGACGTATATTGTCACTAACCATTGCTACCCAAGCTTGCATGATCCCGATACACACCGTCAAGTGAACTTTTGCTAGGGTCCTGCTTTTTGGGTTCAACAATTCGCAAACATTGGAGATAAGAACTTTAGCAGGCAGTCATCTGCTTCCTTTTCCCTTGAAAACCGACTGCTTTGTAGATGCAGATGACATGAGACCTTGTTCTCCCAGCGGAGATCTCCTTCAGACGTGCGGCTTCTTCAGGAGACGACCTGGCTGGAGGTCGGCACTCCCGGAGACAGACACTTGAAGAGAACTCATGGAGAAGTGCTTGCGATATCCGCCCTCTGCGCGAATTGCTATTTCAGTTGAGTTTTGAAATCAACTGCATAGGAGTCATGCCACGACCTGACATACCTTAGGTGACGCCACGGTGAATGGGGCCTCTTAATCATTACTGGCATCCTAAAGCACTGCTCAGGCTCCTTCAGATCTATGGCTGGCCTCAACACAAACAAAGCGGAAAGACAGTTCTTACAAAGCTGGTCGAAAATTTGCAATCTTAAAAGAGTGAAAGCAATAGATACATGAGCAACAATTGCAGCTTGACATCAACGGCTTCACGCTACGGCTCTGTGAACGTGCTGAAATTGAAGAGCCAACATGATGCTGCCCACACCTACCGCAAAGCGGCAAAACCTCAAGAACATTGCCGTCATGCTGAGTATATTCGATAGATCACACCTCTCGAAACGGAATTAACATACTTCTGACACGTTTTGAAAATCAAGAGACTAAGCAGACTCGTGCCAACACGCTGACAGCATCCTTTTTCATCCTGAAGATTCTTGGGTGTCTGTACGCCATCCGGGGTGCGTCCAAAAAGATCTGAACAACAATGGAATGCCGTCCTCATATGACGCCAAACGCACCTTTAAAGGAGCATTCCCTGGATAATCAGCGCGATGTGTAGGAACATGGCTCTTCGGCTTGCCTGAGTGGCGCCATGCGAGAAAGATAGGACCGCGCTGTACTAGCGCGCAGACTGAACGTATTTCAAGTTGTCCTTTCTTACGCCTTCAAAAGCAGCAACAGAAATGTAATATTTGTCCATAGGAGTGCTCTTTCGCTCAGCAAGTGGTGTACATTTACAAATCTCCGCGGCCTAACTCGGAATAAAATTTTCGATAGTCCCTGCAACGAATCAATTGTTGCGTAAATACAAGTGAACGGCATGGTGGCTTGAGGTTTTTCATCGATTCGGAAAGTTGCTTGAGTTACAGTGTGTTTACTGTTACGTGTATTTTGTCTCGTGTCTCGATTTTGATATATAAATTCTTGATGAGCCAAGATCATCTAGAAACGTGACGAGGAGGAAACTGACAGACCGGCTTTTAAAAGACTGGCGCCATTGCAACAAGGAAGGATGTGTTTCTATGATAACAAAGTTTTGTTGGAAACCATAAATTTGCTGTGTGCGTTTTACCTATACGTCGTAGCTTTTCTCTCGCTGGAAATATTGCTTCATTTTTGCTGTTCGATCGTAGCATGTAAACATACCATGGTAGTGTTTCATGGTTGACAGTAGGCTCCAAACATAGGCTTCCAACCGAAACTTTATTTTCAGATGTTCTTCACTTCAAGTCATTGTCCAGCGGGTAAAATTACGCATGCAGAGCCGACAGTGCGCTCGTTCTTAGCAACTAGTTTCTGACTCGAAACAAATCTCACTTCCGACAGAGGTGTAATTAGGAGCTGACAGCCATATAACTCGCATGACATGCTTAAACCATTATGTCATGGATGTCTGGGGAAACACTGCTTAAATTGCAGGTGGTTTGATGAGTTAACATATGCACTTAACACAGAACCTCTTCACGAAACAAAGCGCCACAAAGCTACGCTACAGGCACTGGTGGTACCATTCCACAAAACTACTGTTTCGTGAAAAAAACTACTGATAACTATAACGTATCAGGTTTGCGACTGTCTCCGGCAGCTAGAACTATCACCATCGTATCACAATCAAGTCGTTATTTCAATGTTACCGCACGCCATCAACTGCGCTCAGAGAAAAGGGTACTGTCCTCAGGGAGAGCGACCAGCTTGCCCTTAACGTAGTGTTTACACACAAGGCGGGGACAGCAGTCCGGAAATGCCTTCCTGCGGTCTCCCACGGCCTCTCTGCAGAACAGGTTGTCCGCCTTCAGCTTCTGGAAGTCCACCCGCTTCCGCACCTGGGGGCACCTGCAGAAAGAAAAAACTATGTGTTATTTCCCACAGTTGCCTCTCAAAGACCAAAATCCTCGTCGCTCAGAGCATCAGGCCACTCCCAGGGCCGATTTCGCTTCTGGAGTATGCTTGAAATGTAAACTGATACCTAAACACAAGGCATGCTCTGCAAGCCTTCTTCCACTTGTTACAGCTTGAACAAACACTATTGAGATGGACTGTCTCGTCGTAGCCGATGTGCTTGAGGGCGCTTACTGGAAGCGGTCGATGTAGAGAGTACCGTTCTCCTTGATGCAGTGGCTCTGCTTGCAGCCCGAGTTACGGCTGCTCCACACAGCACCCACGGGGAATCTCTTGCCGATCTGGTGGTCCTCGCACTCATCACCTGCAAGCAGACCAGTGCCACAGTCAGACCACACCGGTCGCAACGCCACCCCCACCTCGACACGTGATGTAAACCAACATATCGTGGCACAAGATCGCTGCGTAACAGCGGCCGACCGTATGGAATCTCGTGTCTCTTGTGGAGTCCCGTGATTTATAGCCAAAGTCTCGTGCGGCCGATAGCGGTGGCCCTGTCATGCCCTGCGTCCCAAACTGCCAGGCATTAATGCGTGGCTGTGTCTCGGTGGAGTGGCTGTACATGATTACGAAGCAGGCGACGAATTGCTGAGATTACAAAAGCGAACCATCACGCAAAGAAACATTGCAGAACAGCAAAGCGAAGAATTTTAAACTGTCGATAGCAGATCATACCTTGGTGATACTATTCTGCTATAGTTACATGATTGCTAAGCAGACGACAAATTGCTGAGATGTCTTGAACTGATGGCGAGTGCTTTAGCGGCGCCCGATTTGTAACTTCCTTATGCAAATAGCAGCTGACGGAGTCATCCGAACGCTGCAGCACTCACCTTTTCCAACGGGGAACTTGAAGTACCTCGGGTACTGTTGAGCCAAGCAGAGTTGCGCCCCGAGAACCAGCAGAACTGCGAACTTGATCATGTTGGCCGACGTTGCGGTCGGTGGTGCTGCGCTGCTCTAGCCGCTGTGCGCCGTTGCTCGGGCCGTCTGTACCTCTCTCACCGCTGGCACGCCAGTTATATAGCGACGGCGGAGGGGGGGCGGGCGCGCCTGGGGTGTGCACCCACTCCACCGCCGGGGGCGGTGTTCAGACAGGGAATCCCCGCGCCGCCCGGCCGGTCCTATATGGCGCCACGGCTCGCGCGGTCCGGCGGTGCTCTCCCCGTCCTGTCTGGCGCCAGCGAGGGGCCCAGCGAGGGGAGGAGGTCAACACTCTCGGCGAAAGATACTTGAAGAAAACTCATGGAGAAATGCTTAGGACATCCGCCCTTTGCGTGAATTGTTATTTCATCTGAGTTATGGAATCAATTGCATAGGAGTCTGGCCACGACCTGACATACCACGGGTGACGTCACGGTGAATGGGGCCTCTTTATCATTGCTGGCACCCTAAAGCAGTGCTCAGGCTCTTATAGATATGTGGCCGGTCTCATGGAAACACAACAAAGCGGAAAAACAGTTCTTACAACAGAATTGGCTGAAAATATGCAAAATTCCCCCCCCCAAAACTTAAGATGCCAAACAACAATGACAATTGCAGTTGAAAATCAACGAAGCCCGTTAAGTCTCTTTAAAAGTGCTGAACGTGAAAAGTCAGCATGATGCCGCCTAGGGCTATCGAAAGGCAACAAGACCTGAAGTACATTACCGTCTTCCTGATAGTACTCAACATATCACACCACTCGAAAGAGATTTTACACGCTCCTGACACATTTTGAGAATTAATGAGCTCAGCAGACCAGTACTAACACTACGCCATTATTCTTTTTCATTCTGAAAATCCTGTGTTGTCCGTGCGCCATCGGATATGCAGCTGATTCCGTAACTCACATTTTTCCATTAAGATTTGAACAACATTAGGATGTTTTCCACATGTGGCGACAAACGTAGCTTCCAGAGAGCAGTCACTGGACAATCAGCACGATATGTAGACAAATGGTGCCTCGGCTCACCTGAATGGCGCCGTATGAGAAAGATAGGAACGCGCTGTCATAGCGCGTAAACAGAATGCGTTTCTTTGGCAAGAATAGCCAAAGCAATTTCCAGCCTACTCTCACCATACAGCAAATCCAGCCGTCACGCTCTAATGTGCTCACGATCTCTTCTTTCACTTGTCGAAAGGTGCGTGACTGTCGGGGCGTTCTGTTTTCATTCGAAACCTAAAACTGAAAAAAAATTGTGAGAGCTAATCCAGCGTTGTGTAATTCTTGACAGTCTTTAACTAAGACTTCGAATTCAAAAATGTCTGATGTTGTGCAACAAGAACACTGAAGCCTATTTGTGCATCGAAATATTCCGGAGTACGAGTTCCTTCGAACATCTGCTGACAACGAAGTTTTATCCAGAGCCAAAAAGGGCATTTGATTGTAATGTTGGCACAAATGCATTCGGGAGACTACCGCACCAAAATCCAGGGCCAGTGGCGCAGAATGTCCTGTTCATCCCCTGAACCAGACGAAAGCGCCGAAGAAAGAGGTGGGCATTTAAGTGGCCCTTTTGAGCAAGACACTTTGACGAGGGTTGCTGTCAGTGAAAACAGTGGTTCAAACGTTATGCAGATTACCAGGGTTTAGTCCTTGTGCGGCGCCAAAACCGGTACCAAATCGAAGTGGAATTTTGCCAAACCTCATTTTTCCTCTTACAGTACCAAAAAGTCCACTCAAGCGCCAAAAATACACTTCCGGAGCCAATGGCACTCCTACCTTTGTTTTACGAATTTCACGCGATTCGACAGATCAACAGAAAACGTTTCAGTATCAAGTTTGAGGAGATTTAAAAGGCGGAATGGTTGAGTTATCAGCACCTTTGGCACAAATGTACAAGCCCCGGTTGAATCTCGTTTGTATCATGATCTTTGAGCACCATTTTGGCTGCTGCATTCGCTGGCGCTCTATGAAAAGGCGGAAGATGCCGTACTTCGCGTTCGTGAAACGCGATACAACAGATGAAAGAGGCGATACAAAATATGTTTATTAAATCTCCTCCCCGACGCAGCCTTGCACGTCGAGCGTGCAGGGTACAAACTCTTCAGCGCGCGCCGCTATCGGAAATGATAATGCAGAGGTGTTTGCATTCAGGTGGCAGAAAACACTCGAAAGGCCAGCTAAGTCATATGCCGTTTATCACGTCATATTCATTTCACCACGTTGTTTGTTTCATTCTTAAGAAGCGATCCTATTTATCGTATGTGGCTAAAGAGCATCGATTTATTCTGGATGAGCTTAAAATTATTTGTTACCCCCGCAAGGGCACAGTGCCCTTCCACCCCCACCCCCTCCTCTTCTCTACCACGCGGCTGCAGGGCACCATTAAGCATCCATGACGAAGATAAAATTCAGCGCCACTTGATGATCCACTTCAAAACTAGTTGTGAGCGTAGCAGTTGATGCTTCCGCCATCACGTGCCTTTGCACAACAATTATAGGTTGCATGTGCGAGACGCTCACTTTGTGGGGTCACACTATCCTTGCCAATGTCGCGATGTTGCTAATGACAATTTGACGGGTTCGTTAGGTTTGTCATTTGTCAATTTTAGTCGTCCTGCCGATGCGATCTCGTCATGGTGCTGTGATATGTATTGTATTTTGCGTCTCTTATTATAATGTGATCCCTAAGGTGCAGTCAAACGATCTTATTCGCATTTGTGAGCAAATAACACAGCTGCTTTTACCTTTGCTAGTGAGAACGCGTTTTCCTTACGCCAACGAAATTGCGGTGTGTGTGCTTTACTGGCACTTGACTAACTCTTGGCGTGTGGACACCTCAGGTAGGTGCTCCTCCAAGCATACCTTATATGAGTGTTTTCAGCAACAGCTCAGCGGCGTCATTTCACATAGGATCACAGCCGTTTTGCAGGTTTCATATACGCTTTGAGTATGTGTAAAAGTGACCGAGGTGTAGCACTCGAGAAAGCATCGTCTGAGCTACAACAATGTAGCGAAGGTCTTTTTTAAGCGTTGCCTAGGGGACTATCGCATTTTTGGAGTGTTTGTATTGCGAAGGTGTTGAGGAATACAAGCAAGGAATATTCGATGTAGGTGTGCTTCAACGCCCGCACCGAGGCGTAATGTTACGCTGGATCAGCCACACCGGTAGTGTGGGCCTTAAGGGGAGTGTGTCTAGTCAAATAAGGATTTTTTTACGGTTCACCTAAGATGGCATGAAATTTCTATTTACAAATTAAAAAACTCGGAATTTCGATTTGCAATGTACAAACTTGTTAAGCCACGGAGAAAAATGACAAAGCCTTGCACCTGTGCAGGGATCAGGATATGGTCCAATAACAAGGCTGGACTTGAATGTCACCAATCGCTGCTGAAGCTCTTTACGCATAAGACGAGCGTCTTCTGTTTAAACACATAGCTGGAAACATGTTTTATTTTGCTATTTTGTAGCGTCTCAACATACGATAACATTGCTTCAAGTTCAACAGTAGGCTTGCAGCAGGATTTCGTACCGCCACTAGGTCTTCAGTTTTTCATCACGTCATGTCGTTGCTACGCTGGGGAACTATGCATGCAGAATCGACAGTGAGCTCGTGTGAGCAGCAGCAGAATCGACAGTGAGCTCATTCACTGCTTCGAGTCCCAGAACTACGTTCCAAGAAGTTTCGGACTGGAGTAAATTGCAGTCACGTCTAACAGACAGCTACATACACACTCGACTATGCATACTTAAACCACTGTCAGGGATGTCCGTAAGAGACCTTGTCTTAAATCCCAGGTGGTTGCGTAAGCTAGCATGCGCTGTTAATAAACAACGGAAGCTGTTTCCAACACGACGCAAAAATGAAGCGCCACCGGGCTCCAGTGCTACTATTCCACAAAAATACTGTTTCGCGGAAACCAATTGATGATAATAACTTAACAAGTCTGCAACTGTCTTCGGCAGGTAGAAATATCACATTCGTATCACAAACAAGCCTTCATTTCATGTTACCATGCGTTTTTCCGCAAGCAATGGACTGCATTCAGAGCAAAGGATACTCGTCCTCAGGGAGAGCGACCAGCTTGCCCTTAACGTAGCGTTTACACACAAGGGGACAGCAGTCCGGAAACGCCTTCCTGCGTCTACCCAGGCCAGCCTGCAGAACAGATTGTCCGCCTTCAGCTTTTGTAATCCACCCGTTCCTGACGACGGGCACCTGCAAAAAGAAGAAAATCATCTGTTATTTCCCATAGTGGTATCCACTTCTCAAAGACCAAAAAAATCGGTCTTCAGAACACTGAACCATTCCCAGGGCCAATTTTACCCTTGGATCATGTTAAACATGAACTGATATCTATATGCCAGACATGCTCTGCAAGCCTTCTAACGCTTGTTACAAGCTCGAACAAACACTATTGAGATGGACTGCCTCGTCGTAGCCAATGTGCTTGAGGGTGCTTAACTGGAAGCGGTCGATGTAAAGAGTACCGTTCTCCTTGATGCAGTGGCTCTGCTTGCAGCCCGAGTTAGGGCTGGTCCACACAGCACCACGGGGAATCTCTTGCCGATCTGGTGGTCCTCGCACTCATCACCTGCAGCAGACCAGTGCCACAGTCAGACCACGGCACCGGTCGCCTCGCCAACCCCACCTCGGCACGTGATGCAAACCGATGGCACTGCGACGCCCTGCGTCCCAAACTGCCAGGCATTGAAGCGTTACTGTATCTCGGTAGGAGTCCGTCACAAAAGCTGAACCATCACGCAAAGAAACATTGCAGAACAGCAAAGCGAAGAATATCAAACTGCCGATAGCAGATCATACCTTGGTGGTACTATTCTGCTATAGTTACATGATTGCTAAGCAGACGACAAATTGCTGAGATGTCTTGAACTGTTGGCGAGTGCTTTAGCGGCGCCCGATTTGTAACTTCCGTATGCAAATAGAAGCTGACGAGGTCATCCGAACGCTGCAGCACTCACCTTTTCCAACGGGGAACTTGACGAACCTCGGTACTGTACTGTTGAGCCAAGCAGAGCTGCGCCCCGAGAACCAGCAGAACTGCGAACTTGATCATGCTGGCCGACGTTGTGGTCTGTTGTGCTGCTCTAGCCGCTGTGCGCCGTTGCTCGGGCTGGGCCGTCTGTACCTTCTCGCCGCTGGCACGCCGGTTATATAGCGGCGGCGGAGGGGGGCGGGCGCGCGTGGGGTGTGCGGCCACCCCACCGCCGGAGGCGTGTTCAGACAGGGAATCTCCTCGCCGCCCGCCCGGTCTTGGCCACGGTGAGACTCTCTGGCGCCACGACTCGGCGCCCCGGTGGTGCTCCCCGTCCTGCCCGGCGCCAGCGAGGGGACCCTTCACGACTGCCGTTGGCTGCTGAAGACTGTCTGCTGATCGTCAATTTGCTCATCTTGTGTCACACCAGGAATCGAAGAATATTCCTCTTACTGGGTGGAAGGATTTGTGCTGATCTTTAATTACGATCATGCAACAGCAACGGTTGAGCTCTGGCGAAATTCTGTTGAAATCATTTCCACATCTTGTAACGTACGTTGGCTGCAAACAGGCAGTAGATGATTGAGCTTACTTATCCTGCACAGATCACCATGTTTGGGAACGGAGGGGCGCAGGAGAACATTGGGGTCTCTCGATCTCGGCATCTTCTCGTGCGCCGTAAATGTCCTGGCGATTTCAGCACGTCTATTTGTGGCACCATGAATGTCCCGACGATCCCGGTATATCTGCCTGCGGCCCGTAAACGCTCCGACGCCCTTTCATGAACCGTGAATCACTAAGACGTATATTGTCACTACCATTGCTACCCACTTGCATGATCCCGATACACACCGTCAAGTGAACGTTTGCTAGGGTCCTGCTTTTTTGGGTTCAACAATTCGCAAACTTGGATAAGAACTTTAGCAGGCGTCATCTGCTTCCTTTTCCCTTGAAACCGCTGCTTTGTAGATGCATGACATGAGACCTTGTTCTCCCACCATCGGAGATCTCCTTCAGACGTGCGGCTTCTTCAGGAGACGACCTGGCTGGAGGTCGGCACTCCCTGGAGACAGACACTGCTGAAGAGAACTCATGAGAAGTGCTTGCGATATCCGCCCTCTGCGCGAATTGCTCTTTCAGTTGAGTTTTGAAATCAACTGGCATAGAGTCATGCCCGACCTGACATACCTTAGGTGACGCCACGGGTGAATGGGGCCTCTTAATATTACTTGGCATCCTAAAGCACTGCTCATCTCCTTCAGATCTATGGCTGGCCTTGTCAACACAAAACAAAGCGGAAAGACAGTTCTTACAAAGCTGTCGAAAATTTGCAATCTTAAAAGTGAAAGCAATAGATACATGAGCAACAATTGCAGCTTGACATCAACGGCTTCACGCTACGGCTCTGTGAACGTGCTGAAATTGAAGAGCCAACATGATGCTGCCCACACCTACCGCAAAGCGGCAAAACCTCAAGAACATTGCCGTCATGCGAGTATATTCGATAGATCACACCTCTCGAAACGGAATTAACATACTTCTGACACGTTTTGAAATCAAGAGACTAAGCAGACTCGTGCCAACACGCTGACAGCATCCTTTTTCATCCTGAAGATTCTTGGGTGTCTGTACGCCATCGGGGGTGCGTCCAAAAAGATCTGAACAACAATGGAATGCCGTCCTCATATGACGCCAAACGCACCTTTAAAGGAGCATTCCCTGGATAATCAGCGCGATGTGTAGGAACATGGCTCTTCGGCTTGCCTGAGTGGCGCCATGCGAGAAAGATAGGACCGCGCTGTACTAGCGCGCAGACTGAACGTATTTCAAGTTGTCCTTTCTTACGCCTTCAAAAGCAGCAACAGAAATGTAATATTGTCCATAGGAGTGCTCTTTCGCTCAGCAAGTGGTGTACATTTACAAATCTCTCGCGCGCCTAACTCGGAATAAAATTTTCGATAGTCCCTGCACGAATCAATTGTTGCGTAAATACAAGTGAACGGCATGGTGGCTTGAGGTTTTTCATCGATTCAGAAATTTGCTTGAGTTACAGTGTGTTTACTGTTACGTGTATTTTGTCTCGTGTCTCGATTTTGATATGTAAATTCTTGGTGAGCCAAGATCATCTAGAAACGTGACGAGGAGGAAACTGACAGAACGGCTTTTAAAAGAGATGGCGCCATTGCAACAAGGAAGGATGTGTTTCTATGTTAACAAAGTTTTGTTGGAAAGCTATAATTTGCTGGTGTGCGTTTTTACCTATACGTGTGGAGCTTTTATTGCTGGAAATATTGCTTCATTTTGCTGTTCGTTATCGTAGCATGTAAACATACCTGGTAGTGTTTCATGGTTGACAGTAGGCTCCAAACAGTAGGCTTCCAACCGAAACTTTATTTTCAGATGTTCTTCACTTCAAGTCATTTCCAGCGGGTAAAATTACGCATGCAGAGCCGACAGTGCGCTCGTTCTTAGCAACTAGTTTTCTGACTCGAAGCAAATCTCACTTCCGACAGAGGTGTAATTAGGAGCTGACAGCCACATACACTGCATAACATGCTTAAACCATTATGTCATGGATGTCTGGGGAAACATTGCTTAAATTGCAGGTGGTTTGATGGAACTATATGCACTTAACACAAAACCTCTTCACGAAACAAAGCGCCACAAAGCTACGCTACAGGCACTGGTGGTACCATTCCACAAAACTACTGTTTCGTGAAAAAAAACTACTGATAACTATAACGTATCAGGTTTGCGACTGTCTCCGGCAGCTAGAACTATCACCATCGTATCACAATCAAGTCGTTATTTCAATGTTACCGCACGCCATCAACTGCGCTCAGAGAAAAGGGTACTTGTCCTCAGGGAGAGCGACCAGCTTGCCCTTAACGTAGTGTTTACACACAAGGCGGGGACAGCAGTCCGGAAATGCCTTCCTGCGGTCTCCCACGGCCTCTCTGCAGAACAGGTTGTCCGCCTTCAGCTTCTGGAAGTCCACCCGCTTCCGCACCTGGGGGCACCTGCAGAAAGAAAAAACTATGTGTTATTTCCCACAGTTGCCTCTCAAAGACCAAAATCCTCGTCGCTCAGAGCATCAGGCCACTCCCAGGGCCGATTTCGCTTCTGGAGTATGCTTGAAATGTAAACTGATACCTAAACACAAGGCATGCTCTGCAAGCCTTCTTCCACTTGTTATACAGCTTGAACAAACACTATTGAGATGGACTGTCTCGTCGTAGCCGATGTGCTTGAGGGCGCTTACTGGAAGCGGTCGATGTAGAGAGTACCGTTCTCCTTGATGCAGTGGCTCTGCTTGCAGCCCGAGTTACGGCTGCTCCACACAGCACCCACGGGGAATCTCTTGCCGATCTGGTGGTCCTCGCACTCATCACCTGCAAGCAGACCAGTGCCACAGTCAGACCACGGCACCGGTCGCAACGCCACCCCCCACCTCGACACGTGATGTAAACCAACATATCGTGGCACAAGATCGCTGCGTAACAGCGGCCGACCGTATGGAATCTCGTGTCTCTTGTGGAGTCCCGTGATTTATAGCCAAAGTCTCGTGCGGCCGATAGCGGTGGCCCTGTCATGCCCTGCGTCCCAAACTGCCAGGCATTAATGCGTGGCTGTGTCTCGGTGGAGTGGCTGTACATGATTACGAAGCAGGCGACGAATTGCTGAGATTACAAAAGCGAACCATCACGCAAAGAAACATTGCAGAACAGCAAAGCGAAGAATTTTAAACTGTCGATAGCAGATCATACCTTGGTGATACTATTCTGCTATAGTTACATGATTGCTAAGCAGACGACAAATTGCTGAGATGTCTTGAACTGATGGCGAGTGCTTTAGCGGCGCCCGATTTGTAACTTCCTTATGCAAATAGCAGCTGACGGAGTCATCCGAACGCTGCAGCACTCACCTTTTCCAACGGGGAACTTGAAGTACCTCGGGTACTGTTGAGCCAAGCAGAGTTGCGCCCCGAGAACCAGCAGAACTGCGAACTTGATCATGTTGGCCGACGTTGCGGTCGGTGGTGCTGCGCTGCTCTAGCCGCTGTGCGCCGTTGCTCGGGCCGTCTGTACCTCTCTCACCGCTGGCACGCCAGTTATATAGCGACGGCGGAGGGTGGGCGGGCGCGCCTGGGGTGTGCACCCACTCCACCGCCGGGGGCGGTGTTCAGACAGGGAATCCCCGCGCCGCCCGGCCGGTCCTATATGGCGCCACGGCTCGCGCGGTCCGGCGGTGCTCCCCGTCCTGT
>NW_023596921.1:9187635-9276773 GCF_011947565.3 Pollicipes pollicipes | reverse complement strand
ATGCTCAAAATTTGTTTGACCACTCGATTTGTATGAAGGACAGAACAACTCCAGGCCATCATGGATCGCTGTGTATAAACGTTCTTATTTACGCTGGTGCACATTTCTCAAAACAGTCATAAATTGCCGCAACGCCTTTGGGTGCTATCGATTCAGACAGACCCAAGACAGAAAGCCATTGTAAAGTGAACAGCCCCGACGATCAATGCGATTTGGTCATTGTAGGTCTGATTCCTGAAATCTAATAATGCCACATGCCAGCAGAACCCTCTCTCTCTCTCTCTCTCTCTCTCTCTCTCTCTCTCTCTCTCTCTCTCTCTCTCTCTCTCTCTCTCTCTCTCTCTCTCTCTCTCTCTCCTCTCTCTCTCTCTCTCTCTCTCTTCTCTCCACGTGACACGATGATATCAAGCAAGGACTTCGACACTATGCTATATGCACTATGTTGCCAGCTACGACAATTATCCGCATTTGGTCGGGATGTTTACTTCGCTGGTCGGCTTCGCCTTTCGAAGTTTGAAATGGTCGGACTGAGGACAAATCCGTCCTATAAATCCCCCAAATCCCCCAAATCCTACCACGGACGAGGTCTGCTGGTGCATAGTTCGATTGGAAGAACCATGTCTTTTGTAAACTAGCTGGTTACGTTCCTTCGTGCAAGTGTGGTAGCACTTGTCTGATAACGTGCGCATTATGTACGTAAGTAAAGAGACTAAGTAGTTGTTTCCTGATTCTTTAAGCATTACTTGCCTGCTTTCAAGCCAAAATCGTTTGCACCGTCAGGCTATGACACGCCATTCTCCGTGCCTGGTACACGCCAGGGGTGAACCTTAAACCAGTGATTCAGCACCCCACTAAGGAAGACCGGAAGGCTAATGTGGGCTCGAAATGCCCAACATATGGCAATGGTGCTAAGCAGCCACTGAGCTGGGGGGTGGGGGGCGAACGTGACTGGTGATCATGCTAATCATCGCTTCTGCGCATTCACCTTCCGTGCTGTCATCAAGCAACCGCATCGCAGAGTGAGACTCCAAAAGCCACCGTCGGCGGCCATTCCCACCAGAGGCCTTGCGTCAGCTGGATCGCCAGCGCGACCTTTGGGGGTCGAATGACCTTTCGGTAAAGTGCCGCCTGTTTTGGAGCGCGCTTACGTCACGCCTGCGGACAGCAGGCACGCGAGTATCGCATTCCATCTGGGTCTTGCACCGTAGCCGAAGTCGGGCCTCAATATTCATGGCGTCAGTGGCCCCGAGCCGTACAGTCTCCAGCCTTCCTGGTGCTTGGGTCTGTTGCATAATGCCGGGACCTAAGGCTGCCAGGTATGGGACGGCCTTGCTGGATTCCTCAGAAGGTCGCCATGACAAACTGGGCCCGTCGCCTGGTGGACGGTACCAAGCGCGCGCTTCATGCCTTATGCAAGGCGGCTTCTTAGGACCTGGGTTTGTCCAGAATGCTCTTTGGTGTGGTCTCTCTCCCACTACCTCAGGATTTTACTGCGCGATTTTCCAGCGACCGGCTAAAGCGATCATGTGAGTCAAAACATGGAAATTATTCCGAACTAAGCTAGTTGCACCAAAGGCGTAACACATCCTAAAAAATCGATGGTGAGAAGAAGGCGGCGCAGCATTCAAATTGGAGGAAAATATTAAGAAATAAAGCGGGGATGAGTGAGTAGAGATGAACATCACATGTGTCATATCATTTCCGAAAAAGGTTTAGCATTTGGACTGAGCTAGTTGTAGTACTTAGAGCAGTACTGTAGTACTTAGATGCACGAATACAATGGCTCTAAAGGTTTTTGTATAAATATTCTTCAAGATAAACGAAGAAATAGGGACTAGTTTTCTGCTGCTTATTCGTATAACTGCAAATTGTTTGCTCGGGAGAAGATAGAAGGTGGAAAAGCAGCCCGTCTTTGACGAAAGCAGCGATAATGCCAGTGGCAATGCCGTCAGCTCATCGTGATCATCTCAGTCATCTTCAGGCAACATAACTTAAACCGACTCTCGCCAGCTCATGTCCTTTAATGCAACCCTGCAAATGGCCCAAGGTCCCTGACCGGTACATATTCAATGTACCTTGTTTTGATGCGGAGCCTGCAGCATTAGGTGAAATTAATTGCTAAAGGCTCGTTAAGCCCCGCCGCCGGAACATTGTCGATTGAGGAAAGAGGTTGGTTGATCGGAATAAAATAGTTGGCACTGAACTTATTGATGAAAATAGCAAAACAAAGATAGGCTGTGGCCTTGAATCTTTCAGGACACAGGGTTAGCTGAACCAGGGACGTGCAAAACAATGGGGACTGTGTTCGACATTTCAGCCGCAGCAGTGAATAAAATCGTGGAGAAGTATGTCGCGTCAGGGAGAAAATCGTGATGTCTGTCGTCACTTCTGTCTGTCATAAGTCTTCTGCCGATTCACGAAACTATCCATGCGGCGCAAGATATACGTTGATTGCGAAGCTGCATATGTCCCTCATCGTTTATGCATGCTATCTCAAACAGTGGAAGAAATGACAACCAAGATGGCGCGGCTTCTCGTTCAACAGCCAAGATCAACAATGTTTTAGTACCTAGTAGCTCGTGCATGTGATAACGCAACGACATGGAGAGAGGTCTTTTCAGTTCCCAGCATGTGCCATTTGATATGCATCTGAAGTTGCAAAATGGGTGGAAGTTTCACAAGTGGCAATATGACGCTTTACGCTCGGCTAGAATGCCTACTAGTTCGAGCTCGGCGAACGTTGCAGATTGCGGCGGCATGAAAAAAATATAGTGCAGTTTTCGGAAGCACGTGCGATCTTGTAACGACGCATCCAGCATGACGTTTGCATTTCTCCACAAAGCACGATCTTTACAATTTTTTTTTGTTTTCGATAATATGTTAACAAATTGCATCCATGGCATGGCCCACATAGATTTAGTTTGATACACGAGTGAACGAGTGAAGGTATAGGCATTGGTGGTGAGGGAATCATTTAATATTGTGCTGTGCGTACTTACTAAGGAAGTCACGAAGTGCTCATCACAGTTTCTGGGGAAGGTTGGGTGTGATGTCAATGTCTTTAAAGAGGTGCATGAAAGCAGCACATTTACATCGAAAAGCTAGCGATACACACTGATGGTGTTGGGGCTGGCAGGCCAGTGTACAGCAATATATATATATATATATATATATATATATATATATATAGATATATATAATATAGAGACAGAAGTAATAGCCTTATCCTTCGCAGAGAAGCCAGAGAATTTAGAGATACGTTTGCTAAATGTATGTAGATATACATACACTATGTTTTTCCCAAGGAATAACGCTATTGCTTCTGTCTTATCTATATGAACAATGTTCCTCGCAAATGCACTTAAAAACCTACACACAGCGAAAGATGGTGGAGCTCGAATGGTTGATTCGCGTAGAAAACCACTTAGCATGTGAAGGATTATAATCCCGTAGGAATTTCTCCGAATCAAAATAAGTCTATCAGCAAGGCAGCATTAAAGCAAACCTGCATTTCTCGGAACCTGATTACCTACTGTCTCTTCCCGCGAGCATTGCACGACGATTCGATAAACAATATTCTGTCGCCGACAGCTTGCGTCTCGGTGCACGAACAAGATCAGTGCGCAGCAGCCGGCAGGGGCAGCCTGCCCGAGCCGTTCTCCTTGAGATAAACTTGGCCGCCGAGGACTGGGGAAAACTGGGGAGGCGTACCCGGCTCTGCCGGCCGCCGCGCGTCCCGGAGCGACGCGGGCCGGCGTCGGCGCCAGCCGGTGCCTGCCTCTCTTCCCACTGGCGGGGCGCGCCGCGTTCCACGTCGTCCGACCGGCGCCAGAGGAGCAGCGGCAGTCCATCACCCGGCACCACTCTGTCGGGTCGGGGCCACGGTGGGCCGGCCGTGCCCGGTCAAACTGCACCGGACTGCCACGGGGACTGCAGCTGCAGCTCGACTGTTCGTCCGAACGGGGCCGTTCGTCACACGACAGATACTGCGCCGTTTCCTTTGGTGTCACTGGATGCCTTCGCCAGACCGGTCGCCGCTCTGGTTTCTCTTCCCATGGTCCTCTCGCTCTGGCATCTCTGGTCGGCGGCCAATCTTACATCCGCAAAACGTTGTTCTTCTCTGAGGCCCTCAGCCTCGCCGGACATACCGGAGTGGCGCCAACGATCTCGAATAAGCTTGATGCGAGGGTGTTGTTCCTGGGAAATCTGAAGAGGTCTGGTTCTCTGTCAGCGCGGCTGATGCCGCCACCGCGCCACTTCTGTCTCACTTCAGTGTGCGTTAATGATTGCATATATATGGTTTCGCCAGTGAGCAATTTCTAAAAGCTTGCATGGTTTGTATTGCTTATAGCCTGCCTAATTGGAGCTGCTCGTTGGATCAACCAATAAAGAACCGGTTGTACTAGTATCATTACCACGTCCTATTACGAACCTGTCATCACGTCCGGCACGTGTAGGTGACGTTTTACATGCTTTTCACGCTTCATTTTATCGCTTATATCCACAGACGTGGGAAAATAGTTCAAGAAAGCACTTCAAAAAGAAGTGGTGATTGCTTTTCGTGTTGCCAATTTCGAGTAAACACAAAGTAAGTGTTTTGCATTCTAAAAAGCGGCTCATTTATGTGCAAATGGTTTTGACAATCAGTTTTAGAAAGTAGTGGCACTGACGTTAGTGCCAAATCCTATGCTCCATTTCAAAGTATTATCAGACTTATCGGGATTAGTAAAAAAGGCAAACCTGTCCTCACTTGAAGATAAGAGGATTAACTGCATTGTGCAAGAATCTGTCAAGCACGGGTACGAAGAACTCATACGTGCGGTATGGTAGCTGATTGCAACTCGGTTCATCTAAGCGTGTGCCATTGCATTGAAACGATGCGATGCGCCGTCACTCTCCAGATATGTGCACCGCCATTCGCGCATATCGTTTGATGGCTTTCCCGACGCCGTGTTTAGAAGATTTTCAGGTTAACACGGAATTCCGTGCACTGTGTGCACTGACGTCATCGGCATGGACGTGCAGCTATCCGTAGTGGGAGCATGATTCGTAAAGCAGTTGCACAAGCCAGTGAGCAAATGCAATTTCTTGTTATTTGTGATTGGCAGGCTCTGTTAAAGTTCCACGCCTGTCACGCACCTCCTCTAGGGAGCGAGCGGCTTCTCGCCAAAGGCGAACCTGAAGAACAGCTCCACAGCTACCCGGCGGCGGGATGCAATTAGGGCATAAAAAACGTTCCGCGAACAACGGAATGATCGCTTAGCCTTGACACATTAACCCTTGATCATTGCAAAAAATTGCCGACCTGCCATTTCTACATGGTTAGCTATGTTTGAGCCGAGCCCACAATGTAGCTTTCTACATGATTTGCCAGCCTTTGCCACAGCCCGTGGCGTTTGTACTATCGCCTCGGATTACGCCAGTTCGTCCTTCTAACCACCGTGGCCGAAAGTGGTGTCGAATTCGTCCAGGATGATTCCAATGGAGATGGTTGAATGGACCGGGCAGGAGTGTCACACGTCCGTTCCCGTGGTGTGGGATCAATCAAATAATGGCTGGTGAGTGTAAAGGATGATGCACCGCTTTCTTATCACGTTACAATGGGATAGAAACTGCGCCACGATGTCCCGGCTGCGCTACGATTTGCATGGCTTATTTTTGTGCGGCTGGTTTTGAGGTAGAAAGGATATATGAGGCTGAGCAGCTTCTTACCAAGAACGTCACGCTTCAAGGACATTGCACGAAAATCACGTTAATTCCAGTTCATTCAGGCTCTTACCTCTTGGTACCCAATACGCGGTATTGCGCCAGAGACTACCTCAAATATAGGCGACTGAGCCGAAAGGCTTCGATGGCACATCACCAACAAAAAGGGCAGAAGTGTACAACCACGGTAAATGCCATGTTTCACAACTAGAGAGCTCACCCTAAGCGCACAGAACTAAACAGCGTTGCTTAGCAACCATGGGAAGCTGCTCAAAAGCTGAGCGTTAGAGTGTCAAAGTCCGAAGACGACGCTTGCTTGCTCAGCATCGGAAGAAGATAACGGTTGTGCAATAATTATTATATGCTGAGATCCGTGTGGTCTTTTCATGTTGTTAAAATCTATATCACAATAAAGGCACTTCTTGCACCGTGCTCCATTGCTGCTTATCATACTACCATGTGTTCACCCAGCAGTGTGTACGCTTTCTGCAAACATGCGTTTTCAAGCTGTGCATAGGTTTCCAATGTTGTTCAAAACCGGTCACGAACGCTGCGTTTCGTTTTGTCTTCATATCCCTGGGGAGAGGCGACACGAGACCATATATGCTCCTTTCTTCCGTGGGCATTTCCCTTCAAGCCGACTGGCACATTTGTGACGAATCCCAATCCGGGCTGTACTCGCTGTGGTCTGGAGGGTTGATCGAACTGACACTGGCTTTTAACTAGCACTGTCACTCCCAGTGACGTCAGGGTGTGCGAAACATCCAATGGTTCGTTGGCATTCACCCGTTTGCACAGCTTGCCATCCTCACACAGAGATTTTACATATCAACAACTTAGTTGTTCCACCTTTCTGTGACCTCATCGCGATCCCTATGGTTTGTTTTAAGCAGAAGCGTTAGTATCATTTGAAAATGCAGGGGGGGGGGGGGCTCCAGCTCAAGAATGAAAAGCGAGCTGAGCGCTGCAGGCGAGTGTTATTTATCGCGTGTCGTAAAACGGCTTTGTATTTTTTCGATCTTTTCATATCCACGAGTGTACGTGACGTTTCTAACTGTCAGTATTAAGTCGCTTCTACAAATACTCCGAAAAACATGGTAGGGGAGTGACTTCTATGTGCATAGCACCTCTTCTTTCATTTGGAGAATGTGTTGCTTAAGAGGCGAAACCGCACTCGGTGCTCCGGATATTCGCTGTCGCTGAAACGAAGGGATGCGTCCACAACTATGCCCACACGCTGCTCTCCGCATTGGGCGGTATGACGACTCTTTCTTCAGTGGTCATGTGTGTAGGAAGAATAAGAATGCAGTATGATGCCGGTCATTGGGTTCAAGTACAGTTTCGGCGATATATATTTTTCATGGCCACATCACAGGAAGGGTGACATGGAATGGAATCGACATATTTTCTGTGATTGTTCTAGAGTGAAATGAATATTGGTGTGGTGTCTGATTGATTTTTGCCATGAAGCCTGGCCTGGAGCGTAACTCAAAACGTCTGCTTTTATCAATAAAATCATTGCTTGTTTGATACGTGGTTTAACCAGTGCTGCCCTCGCAAACTGAAGGTCGATTATTGTCAGCGAATTTCCAGCCCATAATTCAGAAAAATCACGAGGGTTCTTCTCTTTTCTTTGTCTTTCTTGTATGTACCAACCTCAAACTCACGTCAAAGCAATAGTCATGTTACTCTTATGATGACCATTGCAGTGAACATTGCGACCACGAGCCGTTGCCTATTCTGTCTTTCTAATTATAGAGATATCTGGTAAGGTCGTGTAAGTTCAGTTTCACTTTCTAATGTAGGTACTTCCTGGCAGTGTTCATGACACATTTTTCGTAGCCTCTCCGCAGATAATGTATCATGTGCGATCTCTTCTCTTGTTTGCATGTGTCAGACCACGCCATTCTGCATAAGACTGTCCTTTTGGGCCGCGGGCCACCTTCCACGAACGTTAAGTTACGTTTCCACGACCTTTTCCACGAACGTTAAGTTTCGTTTCCACGACCTTTTCCACGAACGTTTCCACGATCTTTTTCCGGGGATCATATCGCCCCTTCCCAAGTGGATCGGTGGATCATGTCACCTGTTTGCAATGTCACATTGAAGCCTCATTTTAATGGTCATTTCCATCCTGCGTCACCAGCTCACAGGTCACCTCAGGCCGATCGTTCCCCTCGATCACGTCAAAATAATGTTGCAAGCTCATTCCAACACACTCATTCTAAAGTATTCTGCTGTTTCAAGACCTGTCTCAAGTGCGTGGATGATTATATGGGAACTGCAGCTTGCCGATAGTTCCACTGCTTGTCGAAGGCACGTGAGAGGTTTATTTTGGGATGCATATTATTTTAGGCCACGGCAATGTATTTATTTAACGAATACCGTGCAGTACGGCTAGCCGGGCCAGTCGGCGGCACTGTCCACGGCCGGGTATTGATCCGTGTACAGGAACAGTAAGTCGCTGAGCAGTATGGGTGATCGGGGCTGGCGGGGCGACGCGACGACCGGGTACTGGTCGTCGTGTGCGAGGGCAGTATGACGCTGATGCAGTACGGGTAGTCGGGGCTGGCGGGGACGACACGATGGTCGGGTAATGGTTCGTGTGCAAGGGCAGCATGGCGCTGATGCAGTACGGTAGTCGGGACAAGCGGAGAGCGACGCGACGGCCGGGTACTGGTTCGTGTGCGAGGGCGGCATGGCGCTGATGCAGTACGGTAGTCGGGGCAGGCGGGGCGACGCGTCGGCCAGGTACTGGTTCGTGTGCAAGGGCAGCAGGACGCTAATGCAGTGCGGGTAGTCGGGATGGGCGGAGAGCGACACGGTGGCCGGGTACTGGTTCGTGTGCGAGGGCAGCATGGCGCTGATGCAGTACATGATGCAGCAGATGGCAGTCGGGGCTGGCGGGGTGCGACGCGACGGCCGGGTACTGCAACTGGGGCTGCGCGCGCGGCGATGAACACGGGCGAAGACGACCTGCGGACAAGAGACGACGGTTAGAGAGGTCACAAGCAGCTGGAGTGGAGCACTGTGCGCTTTATTGAGGAGAAAACGTTCGGTTTCCGCAAAACACGGACTTTTGTCGTCTCGGATGACCTTTGTGATCTTTGGTTGAGTTTGCCTCATAGTTGACGCAAGCGCAGTTGAAAGAGGGGGTCGAGTAGTTGCCACACAAGATATCCACAGTGAGCTATGGTAAAGTCTCATATTCCCTTGGACGCAGTTGAATGTTGTGTTGATGGTTAAGATAAATATCACCACTTACTTATTCGTGCGTGGAGCGTCAGCACGAAGCGTTTGTTTTTCAACTAGCTTGACGGGTTAAATGCAAGCCTCGAAGTGACGAGCCGTGTTTTATAATACATGATACAGACATAGGGGACCATTATATGAGTTATGACGAACATGAGGCTGGGAATCAAGTAACTTAAGAACAGTGACATGGCCAAAATTGCAAATGCAGGTAAAAAATATGTCATCGCCGAAAAGGATACCAGAACACTACGAGAAGGAGCCAAAACACATGATCCTGGCGATCGTCAGTGTCAGATATGCGGGTGGAAAGAAACGAGAAGACTAAGCATGGCATAGCCGCCTAAACGAGGAATTGCGTGGGAAAATTCCAACATCTGGACAGCAAGGCGGCTCAAAATCTGTCCAGCAAAACTGATGCGGTGGACACTCCGTTTCCCAAGAAGAACAGTCCATGTGCATACAAGGAGCCCCATTTTGCACCATCGAAAATCTTTAAGCCTTTCAGTAGTGGTTCGTGTGCAGGGACGCAATGTGACCGATTTCCTTTTTCTGGAGATATTTCCAGACAGGTTTGAAGGCAGATTCAGCCAGACTCAGACAGTACTGTCGAAATCCCTTTCGATTTATACAACAGCTGCAGTTTACAAAACGTAAAGGATATCCCTGACTGCGGTTCTGGATGAGGCTAAGTGCGATGACAACCGTGATGCATGTTAAATCATTACGAGCCAAAGTAAGTTTTTTACGTGACAAACCAGGGGCTTAAATTTTCGAGATAAGTGGGGGAGGGAGGGGGGGCTGAACAGCAAAAAATGACCTATCCGACCCCCCTAAATATGCCAACAAACAGATTCTTCCCAGATTTGACTCGATTCTTCCTCCCAAAGTTGTGGGGACTGAAGCCCCCAACCCAATTCAGTAGGAAACTGCACCCCTCTGATGAGCTATGCACATATAAATGTTTGGCCGCGATGTCGTGTTACCGTTCTGACTGTAGTGGGCTCACTTTGCAGTGTTGGTGAACCGCTGCGATTGTGCGGAGGCATTGTCGTAAAACACACATTTTGTTTGACGTACATTACCTTATTTAAAAAAGAATTTCGCCGATAGCCAATCAAACACTTGTTCACCGCAGTGCTGTTTCCCGTTGTGTGTCACAGCTGATTTACTCAGCAGCGACCGCATAGTGTCAGCTGAGTGAAGCCCAATTGGGGGATGTCCGCCCCTTCGCACTTGGCTCCTTCATACCGGCAGACAGCCAATGTCATATGCCAGTGGAATTCAGCGTACTGCGCGTCAGTTGCAATGACTTCAGAGCCAGGCGCAGGCGCCGTTCATCGAAACTCGCCACGCAGACAACCCACAGGACCAGTGGAACCCCAGGCAAAACACGCAGCAAGCAGGGCAGGTGACTACATGATCATCGCAGCCTGTTTCATGTAGTCCGCCGTACAACAACGGCGGTAGAGAGCAGGATAAACAAGTTGCATGGCATCGCTGACGGTTCACGAGGCGGCGGCGTTTTTCCGTGCAGGAGGAAGGGGGCGGGGTGTTGAGTGCTACCAATTAGGGGCCACCTGATTTTAACACGGAGGATCCGCGTGACTGACTTGCATGCTTGACCTCCTGAATACATCTCTCGTAAGGGCATAGGTGCCCACACCAAGTGGCAGCTGGTTTCTCAGTGTTTTGAGCTTCTTAACCAACCTTTCATGGAGATTTGAAACCTCTGGGTCAATTGGTGACTGTTTAGTTCAGCTCAACTTCAATGCTTGGGTGCAAGGAGCAATGGGTTTAATCTTTTAGTGACACAGAACGATGCATTTTAAGCCAAACAGCCACACAATCATGTTCTGGAATCAGATCTGTTTTAAAATAGTAGTTTACAAGCGGTACTCAACTGATCCGCTGCATGAAGGGATAGCGCCGTTGGCGCCGGTTTTGCAGTCTTTTGAAATTGCGGGGTAAAGCGTAATGCAAATAAGGTAGTGTATGCCAAACAAAATGTGTGTTTCACGACAATGACTCCGCACAATCGCAGCGGTTCACCAACACTGCAAAGTGAGCCCACTACAGTCAGAACGGTAACACGACATCGCGGCCAAACATTTATATGTGCATACCTCATCAGAGGGGTGCAGTTTCCTACTGAGTTGGGTTGGGGACTTCAGTCCCCACAACTTTGGGAGGAAGAATCGAGTCAAATCTGGGGAGAAACCTGTTTGTTGGCATATTTCTAGCGGTCGGATAGGTCATTTTTCACTGTTCAGCCCCCCTCCCTCCGCCACTTATCTCGAGAATTTACGCCGCTGGTTTGTCACGTCAAAAAAAGGACGCTGGAACCGGGCGGTGGCTAAAGCAGCCTGGCGTTTTCACTGACGGTTGTCTTAAACCACGACAGCGACACTCATATATATATATATATATATATATATATATATATATATATTTATGTGTGTGTGTTTTGAAATGAATTAGCTATCTTGAGGATTATGCGGTGCAGTTCACAACCCTGCCCTTCTTAAGACCTAAGCCCCCTGAGTTTCTGAGTTACATGTCCGTGACGTTGTGCATACTATTTCGTGTGCAGACTTTTCAAGGCTACCCAGGCATCCATGACGCGATCATAACGTCGTTCAAATCCTGCCATTTTGTTGCCCATGCAGCGATCAAGGCGAATAAAAATATCATTGTCGAGTCGTTCATATCTGGCGTTCGTGAGCACGATTTCCAGATATGGCGGCCGTCAATTGGCTCCCAATCAATGCTTTGCAAGATACGATGACGTAATCAAACAATGACGTATTGAGTGTCATGTTTACTAAACAGAGTAATTGTGTTGCCGAGAGCACACTTTTCCACTTAAAAATACACCAATAGTCATAAGTGAGCTTTTTTATCACATCTGATGCTTGCTTCCACACTTTCAAATGTGGATCACGCCGTTTAAGGGCACTTGAATTTAAACACAGCTAAGGGCTCTCCACTGCGTAATGACGGGCGTGCTTGTAGCCCTCCCGGACAAACGCCCATCTCCCTAATCACACAAAACAACAGCCGGGCACTGGCCTCTCCGCGGCTCCCTCGACATCCTATGACAGCATCGCACCATGGTGGTCAGGGCAGCCTTGAGGTGGGTGGCGCAGTAGTGCCCGGTGTCCGGACGCCTCCGTCCCTTCCCGACGAGCGATTGTTCGCAGATCCTCCCCATGGAATGTCTGCCAGTCCTGCTGCCACCTAACGAGCTTTTAAATCACACCACGCGATCGCCACGTGAAGCAGCAGAGCTCCGACAGCATGGCCGCCATCAAGATGATCATCATTAACATGTATTTATTACCAATCGTTTTATTGCATGGCTTAATGTTTTGTTCGGGACGATGGGCTGCCGGTTACGCGATGCGATGACAACGATGATGCGGCCATAATGGAAACACACCAGGAACAACAAAAAGCGCACACAAGCTTACATGTTTTTGCTTTATGTCACACCTCTAAAAATCTCGACATGAACACCGTACGTCTCTGGGAGGCCACAATGACCGGCGGAGGGCGGCTCAAGGACGAGGCGCCACGATGTAGAAACGCCGTCCGCGACATGAACAGCCAGAAAAAGGACAGCTCCGACGGGCCAGCCGCCTTCGATCGTGCAACCCAGGTCAGCAAAAAAATGCGATCCTTTCATGCTGACAACTCCAAATTCGAACCCCTTGGCGGTCCGTGAACATGTCGGGAGTAACCTTCGGCAGTATCCTGTCATGGGAGTAGGACATCCAAATCATTTTTAAGAAGTGCGATTCCATCTTGTTTTAGCCATAATGATATCCGATTGGTCACCATTTCACGACTTGAAGCTCGCTATCGGAGCCCATGTTTCCCTCTCATCTTGTACTGCCTCCCGGTCTGGGACGCATGGCCACTGCCTGCTATCTCAGGCGAGTGCTGAAGGTGGATATCGTGGCCTCGGTCACCTCGTGGGCACGGGACCAGCATTACACCTCATCGGTCTTGGTGTCGCTGGGCTGGCGCGGCATGAGTGACTTTTTTACACACCGTGACCACATTGGCGCCTCCAGGGCCCTAAATGACCCCTTCTCCCCGGTGGCGGTCGGGCCGCTGCCCACCCCTCGCACCGCTGTTAGCGCGTCACGAAGTCGGACGTGGCCGCCGCTTAGGGGTTCACCGCTTTCCAGCATAGACAGCCAGTCAGCGTGAAAGAATTTTAGACTGGAGCCCAGGGGTTATCGCAATGTAAGGCCTAGTCCTGGAACCGCCTGTCGCCGGCCGTTGTGGCTTCCCGGCGCCGTGATGTAGTCGTGTCTGAACTTAACCAATGTGACGCGGTGGGTACTGTTTGTTTCTGTGGGCTCCTTTAGGTTTTTGGTGTCTTTATCATTGTCGCATCTTTTTTTGTCACACAACATGAAGACCATCAGCTTGAATGTAATATTAAGCTATAGATATTTCACAATTCGTAATGAGTGCATGACAATGGTGACCATGGTCCCATAGTCATGAATTCTGCTATAGCAAGGTTCTGTCACGCGGTGCGATTTGAAAACTGCTTGGCTAATGGCAGCAGAATCGGCAGGAACGCCGTGGGGAGGGTCTACGAAAAGTCACCGTCTCCCTGGGCGGCGTGCACTGGACGACAATCGATCACCTGAGCAGTGAACGTCCAGCCTTCCCCGCAGTCCACGCTGAAACGCCGCGGCTCGGCACGCGCAGCAAACTCCCATACTCCTCACGCGGGTGAGGCACGCAGCGGGGCTTTTATGATGAATGGCCGGGGTTTGTCTGGCCGGCTTGCCGGGCTCGGCGAGAATGTCACCGTGCTATGCTGGAGTGCACGCCCCCCGGCAATGCCGCTGAGACTGGACTCAAGATCGTCGAATCAGAGGCAGCTGTGAATCGTTTGTCACATGCACCGAAGTTATTGCGGTTGTGTGTCTTAGAGTCGTGATAGTGTAGTGGTTGACGCGTCTGCGTGAAGCACTGCAAGTCTGGGGAACCAGAGGTACGGGGTTCGATTCCCCGCCTTGCCCACCATTCCTGCCAGGGTGGGGGGCAGGCGACGCCACAAAGCCTCAGTAGCTGGGCACGTCGTAGAACCCCAATCAGGACGGTTGCGTATCTTACAAGTGGTTGCAGTGCGCCTGTTTCGGTGTGACATTGGTTAAACCCAAGGCTATCGAGCGGTTAAACCTCAGGATAACTAGAGGTAGTCAGACGGCAGTAACGCGTCCAAGCGCGCCTGTTACCGGTCGTGTTCAACGTCAGCGCATGTAGTTGCGCGCCCACGGGTTTATCAATATTTGCTTGAGGGATCGCAAAAAGCAGTCGGGAGGATGAAAGAGAACATTGAAATGCCTCCAAACAGCATTTTAAAATTCCGAGGCTCGTCCAGAAATAGAGGCGTAGTAAGAGTGCCTCCTGTTCTCGCCTCATACCCTTCTCGGCCCTGGATATCCTTGTATTTGCCTGTAGACGGAATTTTCCCTCGCGTGAACGCGGTGACGCTGTGGGTGGTAGTCTCTAGACATTGGCCTTGTTGCACGGCAGGTACAGAACCCAGAGACTCATGACGCAAATGTCTACCGCACATATCATGATCAAGGCACCGACTCCGCCCTGCATCGTCGCTCACAAACGAGCGCTAGGGTTTGGCACTGGGCGCGAATTCCAGGGTAGGTGCCCTGCTTGGCCCCACTGACAGGGAAGGTCAGTTGGCAACTGGCCAACGAGGTTAACCCGGGCTCGCGATGGCCGGGCCGAAACTATGCGAGGCACGTCAAACGCTCCGCAGCCTTGTCTGGCGCAAGGGCGCAGGTCAAATCATCTGTTGGAATGGAACGACACCGCTCGGGTGGTGGGTTCGGGACACAAAGGAGCTTCGTTTAGCAAGTTCTCTGAACGCCAGATTAATCATGCAAGCCATTCGGGACAAATTTCAAATAAAAAATCAGCAGCTTCCGTTTGCTCAACTCAAATGAAATATTGACCCATAAAAATCGTCAGGCTTCAGAGGAGCCGGCAGCATGGGGCCAGTGATCGAGCTATTGCGTCCTTCCACACAAGAACGATGCGGCGAAAGGGACATGCGTGTTTCTGAAACCGGTTCGCGGACAATGGGTCCCAAAGAGTGCCTGCGCACAAAGGTCGTCGTTAGTGAATATCTGATTTTATCTGACGTTGCTCGTTACGATGACGCATTATAACTTTCTGGGCCACCCCTGTACGTGCTGAGTGGTAAGGACAACCAACAGGCCCCTGAAGTAGCGTATCATGCACATCACGAATGTAAGTTATTCATCAATCTTGATTTTCTCATTGTTGTCCAAAGAACGTAATTGTGAATATAGTGTAGGTGGGTATGCTATCTAACTGGCATCAATAATTGCCTGACATCTCTCCTCCCTTTTTACTCTTAGCTTTGAAATTCGACGTCGACCCAGTAAAAGCAAAACTAAATTTCCTCCGATTCGCAAGCTATCGTTAAACATTACAAGGGTGCACCAGAAGACAAAGGATCAGACCAACCACAAATGGGAGGACGATTAATCCTAGGGCTAATTACGGTACTTTCGAACATAGTTTCCAGCATTACTTGCGGCGTACTTTTCGCAGAAACGTTTTGCACCAAGGCGGCAGCGAAGACGATGCCTATCCTTAGGAACGCGACTTCGCCATCGCCTGACGGTGCGGTGAACGCTCCGTCAGTTGATTGGCATCTGCGGTGCTGCAGATGAGCTGTAACCATTGAGGATGCGTGACTTTGAAGAAAAAATATCGTTGTGTGCGTGTGTTGTCTACCGTAAGTGGACGATGGCTTGCTCACGTCAGTGGCGTGTATTGCTACAGCCTACACTGTCGGTCGATTTGACACCTTGTTGGGATTCGTGCTTTTCGTGAATGAATGTGGAAAGCAAAGCAGGCTTGATACACTTGAGACTTATTTCGATACTTAGATGCCGATAATGCGGCCCTTTCAGCGGGTGCTGTGTCTTGAACCTGCCACTGGAGGATTGCTGTTTACCACGGCGTCTGAAGATGCGGCTTTCGCCGAGCCGATGACATATTTTCTAGTTTTGTATTTTTTGAAGTGAGTAAAGAGCGCAAAAAGCGTAAATGTATGTTAATTAACTTACAAATGCAAATATACCTTTAATTGCAATGCTTCCACATTCCTCTTGGCTCACGGGGCACTGACCAGTAACACGACCAATGCCAGAGACATGACAATCTCGGAAATATTGTTCCGTTGAGGGCTTACGTCGGGAAAAGGAATAACGCCATAAAAGCAAGTTACACATGCCGGAACTATCTGCTATATCCACCTAGAACGACTACATCCCGGTCGAATCTACCGCTCGGTTTGAAATAAAAAATCGGCCGGTCAAACGCTATGCGACCAGCAGGGGCAACAGCACATCGGAGCGCCGAACTAAGAGAGGCTTTTTGGTTTGGTTTGGATTACAGCCCTCCCGAAGATTCGTCACCATTTCAGGGTTATGGGATGTAAGAGAGTGGATAGTGATGAGCCAAGACTACATGCACCTGGGAGTATTTCGCCGAGAGTGACTCCGCACGGAGATCACACCTCGGGTTGCGTGCGGGCGTTCGAACGGGGCCCCCATCAGCGGCGCGGAAGCCCACTCGTGGCTGGTGCATGCGGCTTTCATCGGATAAACGGCGCGTTGCGAGGCTGCAGGATGAAGTGAGAAAGTGGGTTTTAGCCCACATCCCATCAGGAACTCGGGTAAGAACCATGCTAGAAAAGATTCGACAAAAATACTGGCCTTTGATCGCCCTAGACAAGTCATGAAAACCAGCTGGCCTAGTCCCAAAGCAGCAGCTGATTAAGCTCCGAGATACCACATTGGTTGTCATCATCGTGTTCCGCTTCTGCGGATATTTGTAAGGCATCAGGCTTCAAGAATGACTTGCGATACTGTGAATCCAAGACGCGCCCTTCTGCGGCCTCTGTGTGCATTAACGATGTGATATACTGTTAATGCAATCGCGTCATGGGGCATCCGGGAAATGATGGGTCGAGCGGATTACTGACACCTGGTACGTGCATCACGAATGTGGTATGCTCCAAACCCGCACGTACGAGGCAGGCGGGTTTCCGCACTCATCGCGTGGCTCTGTTTTCAACTCCGTGCTAAGGTCACCGCTTCGGACTTACAATAAGGTTATCTCGGAGGGTATCAGCCGCGTGGTGTTTTGAGCGCCCCTTTGTGTTCGATGGAAGAGGAAAGAGGGGGCGGCGCTCGCACGGAGATGGTCCGTGCTGGCCGGTCCGGACATGGAGGTACGCTGGCGCTGGCCTGTCCGATTCCTCTGCTGCTGCGCATGATGTGCTGAGCATGTGGTGCGGGATATTAGCGAATATGGCAAACGCCGTGGATGACGTCTTATAGCTTACGGCCACTCTGGCGATGCTGAGTGGATGTTTACAGCAGTCTGTGGTCGGGACACGGTGCAGGCGCTTAGGTCGCATGTGTCTGTAATGAACCGTGAAAACGTCCTTAAGGGAACGGTGTTGACGTTAGCACGTGGTGCTGTTGCCACAGTTCCGCAAACGTGCTGCAGTACATCCATCTCTGGCCTCCCGCAGTGCTATTTTACACAAAACTGTTCAGCTGCACAGCATAAGCGCAGCTTAATCCACTCACTGCAGCAGAGGAGAACAAGAAGCCCGTATTAAAGACCGTTTTTTAGACGTTTACGGCGTTGTGGGCACGGTCTAACGGGATTACGGTATTGGGACAGGATAACGGATAACGGGATAACGGATTACGGTATGGCGAAGTTCCAAATCATTTCCAGCACAGGCTGTCTCCACAACATTGAGCCTCAGGTCTGCACGGCAAAGCTCATCAAAACGCAGCACATCAACGTGCGCTGTAGACCATAACTGGCCACGCTATTTCACACATTGCCGTCTACGCATTTTGGTGACGGGCTGAAATCGCGCGGCACACGGAGTGCTTTATAACCATAAATATATAGATCTCAAGATCTCCAGATCTTAAGAGGGCTGTAACCTTGGAAATAATAATCTAAAAGATTGTCCACCTTTAGTTCATGGTTGAATCATTTGGTTAGTTAATCGATGTAGTTATCAGATCCAAAACTCTTTAAGAAATCAGCGGCGATCAATTTTTCGCAATTTCGGATCCAATACTTTTCTAAAATCAGCGATGACCTACTTTTCGTGATGTCAGGTTCGATTAATGTCATCTGCTTGGTTTAGGTGCTGCAAAGATTAGTTTGAAGAAGCTCGGTAGCCTCCAGGTAAAAGGTCACTGGGCGCCTGTCTGGGAGGCGCAGCTGGGCTGCCACAATGTAGTGTCATTTCGCAACCCTGTTGCTTAAGTAATGAAAATCAGATTTTTCAACGTATTTACCTCATGTCACGTCAGTTCACGAAAGTTTTTATTTACCTCCTGTCACGCCACGCTATGTTCGGTGCTTATAAACACACGCTCGGGTCAGTTTCCCCGCTCTCCCCCTCCCCATCTTTAGAACGTCTTTCCACAACAATTTTGCAATGGCGCAATGCGGCTGCGCCGAACTCTGCATAGCTGCAGGACATTGAATAACCGACCCTTCGGTTCACAAAATTTGGTGCATCTTGGCACTGATCTATGGAAGGTCAAAACGTGTTGGACGAGGCCAGACCTCCAGGTGGTTTCTTAGACACTGAGAAAATTTGATTTAGAATTGTGACTAATCTCACTGACCTTGGGTTAGGTATGAAGGCCAGCCCGAGGTAAAAATAAAATCCCCTTTTACTAGAGAACTTGCCGTATGAAGTAGCTTCCGACGCAAATTTGGAATCTCTTGAGCGCTCGGTCATTTGACGTCTGATGTCAACAGACATCTTATTTTAACTTCATAAAGATTAGATGAGGTCACTGGCTCAAAATTGCCCCAATGAATTCTTCGCTTTTAGCAGCATACCGCCAAGCGTAGTCCTTGACGGTCATTTACGTTATGATATCATACCAATTTTGAAGGTTTTTGGCCACATTTACCTTCTAAAAGCCAGGGAAGTTAGCATGCGCCCGAGTGGCCGGTTGAATACCTTTCGCTCGGGTGGGAGGGGTCAACTTGTCCCCCCTCCTTGCAATCTCGGAAGCTATAACTAGAGACATCAAATTCGCAGGGAGATGACCTGTACATGAGCTCACTTTTTATAGTTTGAGACTCCTAGGTTACGATCTTGGGTTTAAATAATGCCAAGCAAGGTCTCAATACAGCTTGGTGTCCAAAGCGCCTCTAGACCTCCTCCTCATCCGCTGCAAACCCAGAAATCTGTACACAAAGACAAAAGGTCACTGATGTTTGTTCAAGTTCAGTGGCCTTGCATGAACTTAATAAGGTCAAGGTGAACAAAAAGTACGAGATTGCTGTTATTTTTCCATTCAATTGAGCGTCAGGGATAATTATAGATGGTATGTTACTAAAAACAAGATGCTGCTCATGGTAACTTTAAGTAAGTGACCTAATTTGACCCTTAAAAGTCCATGGAACATGTCTGCTGCCGTTCTTGTCGTTAACGAATCCGAATGGGCGCCAGAAACTACCCATAACACAGTCTCTACAGTAAAAAAACAGGTTGATCTTGACCTCAGACTGGCCTTTACACCTGACCCTAGGTCAATGGACTTTGTTGTAATACTAAATATAGTAGGTAAATTGCCTGAGAAGCTATCTCAGATATATACGGCTTCGTCTAATACTCCGTTCTCGCATCACATTGAATTATTCCTTGGAAAATGACCCTTGCTGACAGCAACGGTCTGAATTTGACCTGCCATAGGTCAGCGACCTTAAAAAGCACATTCAGTTTGTTGATACCAAAAGATTTGCTATTCAGCTGCCTTCAGCTTTGCAAATTTGCCGCGGGTACATGCTGCCGTTCGGAAATCATTCAGAAAAAACCCTCGGGGGGTCAAATTGACCCGCCCTAGCGCGTGTTAACTGACCTGGCAGTGAGCACCAGTGATCTTTTGCTTAGAAAAAGTATCTTGGCTAAGGGTGGTTGCATTAAAAGACTGCAGTGCAGTTCCAATCTAGAGTTTGACCTTGTTTGGCCGCATTCAACACGGAAGCCACGACCTAAGGACCTGAAAATTTAACTCAAGTGAGCCTACATACAGCCCTAAAAGTTCTGTTTTGGTAAGTCTAGCACTTTTAGTTCATGAGTTCTCCAGGGCTCAAATTGCCCTCCACTTCATTGCGTCGCATTTAACCTGCCACCCGGGCTCGTATTAAAAGCTGCCTTTCAAAACAGGTTCTAAAAGATACGGAAATATCTGAAAGGGGTCATATATGTCCTAGGACGTAGAAAATGGACGTCCAAGATCCTGGACCTAGGATTATTCCAAGACAGATCTCGATAAGGCGGTAGTAATAGCCTTATTCCTCTGAGAGAAAAAGCAGGAAAATGGAGATACAGATGCGTCGTTATTTCGACAACATGCTTTTATCAAAACAAATAGTACAAGTGAATTCAAAATTTCCTGCTGAGGATCTAGCTCGATTTTCAGTGTTTTTTTCTTCAACAGCGAGCCACAGTTTTCGCAAAACACCAATATTCAGGGGACTAAACGAGAAGCAGTTGCTAGCCATTACTACCATACAGTGCATATATAACTAAGAATAAGAATGGTGGGCGCCATATGACCAACGTAGTCGGTGCGGCCCAAAGCCCAAACCATCATCATCATCATCAAGAATAAGAATGGGCAAAAATACGTGTGCATGCAAACGAATTCAGATAAGCAGGCTATCACGCTTCACGCTTCATACAAACATGGAAGCGGGTTGAAGTTAACAGGAATCACACATCACGCACCAATCATGCGCGCAAACGATTTTCCTGTTTGCTTCAACTCGCTTGTATGTTTGAATGAAGCGTGGTGCGTTATGCCTGTTTACCTGAATTTGTTTCCATGTACACGTATTTCACGCATACTCTAATTTTTAGTTAGATATGCACTGTATTGTAGTAATGTCTGGCAATTGCTCCTTGCTTAATCTCCTGAATGTTGGTGTCCTGTAAAAACTGTGGCTCGCTGTTTAAAAAAAAAGACCCGCAAAATCCAGTGAAATCATCGGCAGACAATCTTGAATTCACTTCTGCTATTTATCTTGCTAATGGTATTTTGCCGAAATATCATCAAATCTATATTTCCATCCTCCTGGTTTTTGTCCCAGAAATAAGGTTATTACTACTGTCTTATTCACGTGCATAATGATTCTCGCGAATGCATTTGACAACTTACGTAAGACAGATTTTGACGAAGATCTGGAATAGCGAGATTACCTGATTAATCATTTAATCAAAAATTGCCACCTAAATTTGTTAGCCTACACAAATTCATGGAGGAATCATCAAACGTGTGTCTCAAAGTGCAAGGCACCGGAAAATCAGTCTTTACATCGTGCCGTGCAATTGTATCGTGTATGTTTCCGAATGCGAGCACAACTGGATCTCGAGTATCGGGAGAATCATTTGGCAAAAGTGGAAATGGATCAGTCGCGTTCAGAAGTTTGCTCGGCAAAGCTGTACGGTTAACCTCGAATTACTATAATTCATGGTCCAGGATTAAGATTTAGATCCGGAATTCGTCTTCGAGATGCACGCACATGTTTGATTTGGGCCACTCGAGCATAAAAGATAACGCCCCTAAATCGAGTTCTGCACGCCAACCACGCGCCGGCACGGTTACCGTTGTAATGACTAACCCCTCGCGCTGCACGCAGCTGTGGACCAGGCCGCGCATTCTGCCCTCGAGTTTTCAGTGGTGCTCCCGCAGATCCCAGCAGTCCGCCCGACAGCATTCGGACATTAAGCGCGTCCAGGCCTCGATGCGACACGCGGTGACGGCACCGAGTTCGTATGAACTCGCACGTGTACGCCCAGGCCGCCTGCGTGAACGTGGCAGCTTCTCTCGGCCAATCCGGGCTCCGCGTTTCTCTCGACAAATCCGGGCCCCGCGTTTCGCTCGGCAAATCCGGACCTCCGGGGTGGAGACGGCGCCTGAGCCTTCACTGCTGACGGCTGCCTGGAATTCGGGCGCCTCGCTGGCGGGGAGGGAGGGGTAGCCGGCCTGCGCACGTGGTGGCGTTATCAGTCCATCATAATTCGCCGATCGTATTTCAGGGGCCGTCCGAGCACGTCGGCCGGGCCCCCCAGGTGGCGAACTGCTTGTCGCTCGCCCACTGCGCGGCTGTGACGTCACTAGCTTTGTCAGACTCCCCGTCCGCACACACACCCGAAGCTCTGACGTCACCGGTGCGCTGGACACGGCGAATGGCGTTGAACCGGGCGCGGAATCTCGCCCACATGCCAGCGATGCCGACTGAATGGGCTACCGCATGCCGCAACGTCTGTGAATAGGTACTCATAAGAACAGTCGGGGTTATTGCTTCGCTTGACGACACGTGGCACGAAAGGAAGAGGCCAGCGACCGCACGAAGTATGAGGAAAGTTACGGCGACGCGTTTCAGAGAAGTCCTTACCATGTCTGCCTGTCAGTTCGTTATGTTGGATGAACGGCTCCGCTTTGCATCCAGCATTATTTTGGTATGCAGTGTCTCGCTTCGTATCCTGAATGCATTTCGGATATGGCGTCGTGCTGACCGTTTTGGATATGGAGTCGTGCTGACCGTTTCGGATATGGCATCGTGCTGACCGATATGGCGTCGTGCTGACCGTTTTGGACATGGAGTCGTGCTAACCGTTTCGGATATGGTGTCGTGCTGACCGTTTCGGATATGGCGTCGTGCTGACCGTTTCGGATATGGCGTCGTGCTGACCGTTTCGGATATGGTGTCGTGCTGGCCGTTCGGTGCAATGCGATTTGTTTTCCGCATGGTCTTGTTATCTGAAGGTCTGCTTCTGATATTGAATGTGCTTTTGAAGAGAAGTAGCGCCGACCACTAAAGTTTGTCACATCGTACGGTCATGAACTTAGTCGGGTGGAAGGTCTTCTTGGCATTATAACGGAACAAGCTTGACAGCAAAAGCTCTTTTTCCGGTCGGATGACTCTGTTGATCGATACGCGTAATCTGTGTCCGTACGGTCACGGTTCTCTCCAACTATCTAACCCACAAACAAGCATATCTGAAGTAACAGTAACTGTAACTGACAGTAACAAGTAACTAAAATAACAATCTCAACCAATCCATACCCACGATTGCCCAAGATCTGAGGCATGAGTATTATTCTTGTCCTGAAAAGACCATGAATCAGTGGAAGTAAATAACGGTTGCGAAATGCAGCCGCCCAAGTAAGACAAACTGTGTATCTCCACGATTGACAGGAGGCCAGCCGGTTGTTGCGGAGATCGCTACAGGGTCGGAGTTCACGGTAAACATTCCCTGCTGCTACAAATCTGACCCGCTGTTGAAGTAAGGCAACGCTGGCTGGAAAAATATTTTTTTTATAATTTTCTTCATATACGCAACGCTGCAATGCCCTCGGGAGTTCCGTGACAAACAACTAAAGTGCTACCCAAATTGAATGCCATAACGCCACTTATTTCTGTGAAAATTATAGTATGGAGTTATTACGGGCCTAGACCTTAACTTGAGAGATGTAGGTCAGACAAGTCACGGGACCAAATTCAGCATGTCATCAAACGTTTCAGGTCACTAACTCTTACCATCGATTATTCACTTTATAATGTGGTGCCCATTATCGAACTGGATAAACGAATAATCGCTAGATGCGGGGCAAAGTGAGTTCGATTTAGCAAGCTGCCAAAAGCATCTAGCTCAACACATGTACGCGTGACCTCGGGACTTTTCACTCAAGCTCCATTTCAAAAACACACTAATTGCACTGTATGTTAACGTCAACATGATGTTAAATCTGTAACCTATAATATTAAGCAAACAGTTACATTTTGACTTAAGATAGATAATATCAGTCATGACCGTTGACTAGCACACATGTAACATATGCTAAATGCAGCACATTTTCCTTAATTTAGCCCAAATAGGTGTCATACGAAAGTGTCTTTATCACCAAACGTGATAATCAGGTGACTTACATTGTTTGGTCCCACTTTGGTCTCACCCGTGACGACGAACAGTGAGCATTGCCGGCGCGTTTTTTTTTATTATTTGGTGTGGGTGGAGAAATGTTGCTACTCGAAGAGAACAAACACAGCCTTCCTTAACTTTATGGTGTGGTTTTAGAACCCTTAGGCTAAAGCCTAAATAAATATTGAGTTTATTGCACCATCTAGTTTTCTTAAGCATTGAAGGCTTATATCAAATGTATTTTGTGTAGAAACAATTATCACGAAATTCTTGGTGCCCTGCACCTTAGACAATATCGAGCCGGAAATAAACCGTGATGCCCTTCAAGCAAGAGCGATGTGGGCGGATTGTATAAAAGCATTTGCGCATTTGTCTAAGGTAAGAGATCACATCGTAGTGAAACAAACCCGCATTGCTTTCAAGCACACCGCACATCAAAACAGAAACGCATCGCTTTCGTCATGAGCACGTACAAAACGTTAACACCGTCTTCGGCGTGTATATGGAGAATGCAAGAAAAATATTGCGTTGCTGGTTTTCCTACGTGCCCTTTATTGCTTACGTACTACCCGGCGTTATCGGCGCCGGGAGGCCAGTGAGCAGCGGCCTCCACGTCATCTAGAGCAGATGTGTGACGTCTCTCAGTTCCTTCCACCACCTTTGTTCTAAGGAATGGGGTATCTAAGTAATCTGCTTGCCCACCCCTTTCCGTTTCAAGAACACTGAATTTAGAGACAGAAGGAAATCTGATCTTTCCAGCCTGTATTCACAATAGGTGGACAAATCAGTTGGCGCCAGTATCTGATTATCCCACGTTCTATGCAGGCCTGCTTCTGCTTCTGGACTCTTACGGCCCACCTACTCCGCAGCAGGACAATTTCCCTACAAGATATACCAAAAACAAGGCATTTCACTAAACATCCTAGCGCGGCAAATGCGGTTGCAAATGTATGTAACATTGAACTGACTCGTGCAGGTACTGGCTGTAAAACCGTATGTAAATCATTGGGTTTTCTTCAGTTCCAATATTGGTATCTAGCTGCCAGCGGTCAGAAACAAAGCAGAAGCTTGCATGTCTGGGACGGGTGTAGAATACAAACGGACTTGACAAAAGAAAGAAAAGCCTTCACCCACAGGTTTTTCGGCATTATGAATTTAAAGGTCTGATGTTGAGTAAGCGACTTTCCATACACCAGGTAGTACTAGATAACCAGTAAGCAGTATATCTTAGAAAAGATCAACTGTCGTAGAATCGACGGATGATATCGAAAAAGTCACTGGCTAGAAGAACCACAGTATCACTACGCAATTATTTCCTTTCCTCATGGGACATGGCTTTCCTCCATGAAATGTTGACAGTTCAGACTGGAAGTGGACTTAAAAAGACTGGAACCATATTATTTAATGGAGACAAACACATCTACCATGGTGCATCGGTCCGCTGACATCTGCTGAAGCATTTCTCGCTTGCGTCTTGCAATGTATCACAACCCATCCAACCATTTCCGCACACATTTCCCATGGAAGTTTCTGCAATAATGCAGCATGCGTCGTTTGCCTTTGTTTCGCATATACTGCCTCGTAAAATCCGCATAAGTTAAGTTGCAGTCGCTCATCGCTGCAACTTGTAACTCCGGCTTCTTGTGGTCTGTCATTATGCAGAGCACAGACGCACACGGCGTGTGCTCTGCCACTGTCATCTAGGAGACGTAGTAGGGGCAACAAGTTAGAAACTACAAGCTTCAAATACAGAACCAAATGAAAAACGTCCATCCGCCCTGTCCTGTTCTGTTTGGCTGTCTGGCGGTTTGTTTGCACATTGTTTATCAAGACCGCACCGCACAGGCGGCGCTACGGGTTGCCGTGAACTTTGCCGTGAACTTTCTTGTCGTGAGCACCTGTTGCCTACCTTACTACACGCGTTTGATGATGAAAACCAACAGCTGTTGCAACAAAGCCGGTTAATGGAAAAATAAACGTTTGACATGGCCGTTTGTTACGTGCATTCGCGTTGTGAAGTTCCATGAACTTAATCAATCTTAAACTTGCTTAATGTGATAAGGTGAACTTAAACTATCACTTCAGGTGATAGGCCCCAAATATATATTACTGCACACCATGTGGTTACCTGTCACTCCTTATTTTAAGCATGGCGCTTTGCTCTTGAAAATAAGTTATGCTTATCTGGCGGTGATGGCGGGCACTGTTGCGGGGCTCCGGGGTCACCATCAGGAGAGTTGATTGGCATATGCTGATGCTCTACAATTTCAGTGAGTGACTAAGATCCTTTCGAACTCTGCTGTTTTTGGAAAACGATGCACCTGTTGTAAGCGTGCTTTTCAGTAGGCCTTGACAATCGCGCTCACATCGCAAAGCTGCGTTTATCATGGTCTTTTTTTTGTGTTTTCGTAGACATCTGCAAACACATGTTTGTTGCACAGCAGATTGACAGTAGACTTCCCGCACGAACGCACAAACAACGACTGTTGTACTCCTTGCGCATTTAACAGGGGGGGTGGGGTGGGGTGGGGTGGGGGGGGGGGGGGCGGGGGGCACGTATACCGGAGGGCAATCATAAAGGGGGTGGCCGGGAAGGTGGACAATCTGCCAAGTGAGTCACACAACACGATACGCATGGCAAAATCAACAACTGAAAAATAATATCTTGAACGTTTGAGCTCCACCTTTGATTCTCTTTTATTTGCTTTATCATTTCACCTGCTGTTCTCGCTTCATCGTTGAAAAAAATACGAGAGTTTCCCAAGCCCTTCCCACGGTGGTGCACGTAAGAACTGAGGGCCGCTTTAACGAATTTGAAACGAGTGATTCAATGAAAAGCTTTAAGTTCCTTGCAGTGGATGTCGATAGTGTTGTCGGTAGCCCACCATTTCGATAACCGCCTTCACTACTTTCCACCAACGCTAATAGATTAAAGCTGGTTGGGGTGCTACTTGGCGTGACGGTTGCGGCGTCCGCTTTGCAGGATAGCACGACATCTCATGAGTGCTGGTCGCACTACAAGTGTGCCTCGCTCGCCGCAGCGTTCGGTGGCGCGGGTACGGCCCAGAGCCGTATAAGTAAGCCCATCCCGTTTTTTAAAGGCGACGCTTTCGATACCTGGCTTTAGAGCTGATGTCAGACGTTCACGAGAAGTGGCCCACAGCGGGCCGCCCCACAGCGCTGTATATATCAGTGGAGGGGGATGGGTCGTGATTGTACAGGTACCAGTGTATAATGCGGACATCATTTGACGTCAGTGAGGGGCGGCGTCATTGTAGGGGACGTGGGGTACGCGCCCCCACAACGTTCAAAGCGTGCGGAACTGTCTTCCATAACCCTCGAGAGACCCATAACTGGCACGCACATGTATTCGTTCTCAGGGGCGCGGCCAGGATTTTCTTGAAGGAGGTTTCCGTAGCTCGAAGGAAATGGGGCACACCGATATTAAGCTTTCTGACGGCAGGCATCTATCGTGAAAAAACGCAAATCCGGACATAAGGGAACTAGGCCACGCGGTCGCCTCCTTTGGCCGCTCCCCTGCGTGTTCTGGGGAAGCGAATAAAAGTACAATCACGCATACAGAGAGCTTAACATTAACATATTTGACGCAACCATGTACCCCAAAAATGGCGTTCAAGTCGGGGATTTATAACCATTTCTTATCGCTTCTTTCCAGTCGTCACCCATGGGTCCGAAGGAAATTTGCGGAACGGCAAATGCTCAACCCTCTTCCCTCTGACCCCTAGTTCCTGCGCCTCTCTCGTTGGTGCGTCTATGTGAAGCGTTATGTCCTGCCACAACTCCTGCAATGCCGTGGAGACAGTGTACCGGACATACCACGCGGAAGACTGGCCTCATCAGGAAGCCTCTTCTCCGCAGACGTCAGAGTACGCACTCGCCAGCCCGATCGCGCAACGCACTTCCCACGCTTCTCAGCTGGTGTTCCGTGGGGCCGAGTTTTGTAACCTGTGGCGGGGGCAGTGCCCTTCCCACGCTTCTCAGCTGGTGTTCCGTGGGGCCGAGTTTTGTAACTTGTGGCGGGGTAATGCCCTTCCCACGTCCGTGGGGCCAAGTTTTGTGACTTGTGGCGGGGCAGTGCCCCTCCCCACGCTGCTCAGCTGTTGTTCCGTGGGGTGGAGTTTTGTAACTTGTGGCGGGGCAATGCCCTTCCCACGCCTCTCAGCTGGTGTTCCGTGGGGTCGAGTTTTGTAACTTGTGGCAGGGCAATGCCTCCCCACTCTTCTCTGTTGTTGTTCCGTGGGGTCGAGTTTTGTAACTTGTGGCGGGGGCAATGCCTTTCCCACGCCTCTCAGCTGTTGTTCCGTGGGGCCAAGTTTTGTAACTTGTGGCGGGGCAATGCCCTCCCCAAGCTTCTCAGCTGTTGTTCCGTGGGGTCGAGTTTTGTAACTTGTGGCAGGGCAATGCCTCCCACTCTTCTCAGCTGTTGTTCCGTGGGGTCGAGTTTTGTAACTTGTGGCGGGGCAATACCCTTCCCACGCCTCTCAGCTGTTGTTCCGTGGGGCCAAGTTTTGTAACTTGTGGCGGGGCAATGCCCTTCCCACGCTTCTCAGCTGATGTTCCGTGGGGCCAAGTTTTGTAACTTGTGGCGGGGCAATGCCCTCCCCAAGCTTCTCAGCTCTTGTTCCGTGGGGTCGCGTTTTGTGGCTTGTGGCGGGGCAATGCCCTCCCCAAGCTTCTCAGCTGTTGTTCCGTGGGGTCGCGTTTTGTAACTTGTGGCGGGGCAATGCCCTCCCCAAGCTTCTCAGCTGTTGTTCCGTGGGGTCGCGTTTTGTAGCTTGTTGCGGGGCGATGCCCTTCCCAAGCTTCTCAGCTGGTGTTCCGTGGGGTCGCGTTTTGTAGCTTGTGGCGGGGCCATGCCCTTCCCAAGCTCCTCAGCTGTTGTTCCGTGGGTTCGAGTTTTGTAACTTGTGGCGGTGCAATGCCCTTCCCACGCCTCTCAGCTGTTGTTCCGTGGGGTCGAGTTTTGTAACTTGTGGCGGGGCAATGCCCCTCCCCACGCTGCTCAGCTGTTGTTCCGTGGGGTCGAGTTTTGTAACTTGCGGCGGGGCAATGCCCCCCCCCCCCGTCCCCCATGCTGAGAAACCCTTCCCCAATTTTTGGCTGGTTCCCATTGTACGAAATCTGACCCACGTTGCCAAATCGGTTTTTTAAATAAAAGACGAAAATTCAGCTAATTGGGAAGAACTTTCATGAACAAGTCGCATCCCCATGCTTCTCTAAGGTCATTCGCTAGCTCTGGTAGGGTCGGCCGCTGAGCTGACTTCGGTGAGCACGGCCCCTGCACTGGCTCAGGCGAGGCCAGTCTCTGTGCTGACTCTGGGAAGACTCGGCCCTGTAGAGGCTCTATTTGGGCCGTCCGCTACAGAGGGGTGTGCGAACTACTTTGGTCAGAATGTTGCTCTATGTTTGTGGTAAAGTTCGGCACAAACGGGAACGTATGCAAGGAAGGGGCACCGGGTACGGATGCGACCATCATTGCATTGATATATACACTAATATGCGTGCGAATAAATGTCGAAAATTGAAAGATCCAGCCACATGTAAGAATAAGTAGATTGAAAATGTTTCCTGTTAGAAGCCAAGCAAGATGTAGCCGCGCTTGATGTGCGTAAAATAGAGTTTTCTGTGATAATGTATAATTCTACATGCTTTCAGCATCCGAGAGCCACGAGCCCACACTCCATACCCCCACCCCCACCCTCTCAACATTTTCGAAAATTGACACTTGGCTTACGGCGTTGCGGCGCATGGAAAGAACGATTATAAGTACCTATCCCAGGGTCCCTAACGGCTGCCAATTTGGGGATTCGGGGATAGGGTCCTACCGGTCAACATGGAGGCCCTCAGAGGGATACGTCATGCACCGGTCTCCTCCCTGATGGGAAAACCTTTTGTTAGAGATATCTGACATCTGATCGACGCGAGGAACCTGCAAAAGGATTCCTCAACGGCGCAGGATGTCCTGTAATGGGTAACGAAGTACCAATTTGGCTAATCAGCCCCTGGCTGAAACAGCATAGAGGGCCCTTCGTTTGGTACTGGGGCCTCTGACTGACGCAAGACCTTTCCACTGTCGTATATGGGATAGGGATCCTTCCATCGTCATACCTCCTTTCACTGTCAGGTGAGCCGCGACCAACGCAAGAAATACCAAGACATTTGGGGTCCGGTCCCTATCCCTGTTCAGCCGATGTGCCACCGGTCGACCTCGAGCTTATTGCCGGACAGGGCCCTCTGTTTGAAACTGTGGCTTCCTGTCAGCACAGGGGCCTTTCGCTGTCTCAGAGGTCCCGACCGATGCAAGAGGCCTTCTTATTGGCATTTGCAGGCCCCAGCCTGTCTCTGCTTGAGGAAGAGAGCTACTAGGGCTCAGACCAGCATGGAACCGATTGTTCGGTATTGGTGGTCTCATTTGACTGACAGAGAGGCTCCCTCCGTCTCATGTGGCTCCTGATCAGTGCGAAAGGCCCCTGACTGACATTTTGACATTCTAGGATTCGACCTTCACGCTGGGATTCTCTTTATGTATATGACCACCGGTCACCGCTCTGGACCATCCAGTCGGGCGCTTGACTGCCGTTCCCGAAGAGCTTTTTGGGCTCTTCGGGACCCTCGGGACCTGGGGACCTAAGAGCAGATGGGTGTTAGGAGTCCCTATGCCCCCCCCCCCGCCCTACGTGCGCTCCTGATGGTGACGCTGTCGCAGTTTGTTTCCTTGTCAGATAAAGATTGGGGGACAATTTATACAGCTCTCTTATTTTGTTGTCACACCGCGGCGCTTTGTGGTGCCCCCTGGAATTTATGACTTGAAAATGAAGGTTACGATGCCTTTAAATGAAGGTTTTTGATGTCCCTTCTCTGAATGGGCGGAGCCAGAGTTTTTCAGGGTGAAGGAAACAGAAATTGGATTGCCCCTGGATTTGGTTCCCTTTTATATAGTTCCCTATGGTATTGGTTCAGAGCACGCAGCGTTAATAGCCCTATTCCTCGCAGAATAAACAGCAGAATGGAGATATAGATGATATATTTGCCTACATGCCTTTATCGAAACAATTATCAGTAGTTACTTAACAATTGCCTGCCCATCCTACCCGATTTTTCGTCTTTTTTTTAACAGCGAGCCACAGTTTTTACAGGCCACCAACATTCAGAGGATTAGACAAGGAGGAATTGCCAGCCATTTCGGTGCTAGAATGCACGTCTAATTGAGAATTAAAATAGGTAAAATACGTGCTCATCAAACGAATTCAAGCGAACACACATAACGCATAACACATCACTCATACACGCAAGTGACTTCAAGTAAACAATTTTAAGTACACGGGCACTACGCATCACTCGTACATGCAAACGATTTCAATTAAATGGGCATCGCGCACCACGTGCCAGGCATCCCTCTCACATAGAAACAATTTTCAGATTAAAGCACGCATTCAAAAACAAGGGACTGATCGCATTCGTACAATTGGCCATGATGAGCCCAGCACGTTAAGGTTTGGTCGTCGACTTCCTTTAAGAGTAGATTCACTCATTTCCTGTCTGGATGGTCCTGTGCTCTGTGGATGACTTTGAGCTTTAAAAGGGGCAAAGGGCTCGTACCTCCATGGATTTCAGCTTGAGCATGCTATGTCAGAAAGCAGGTCGCCGAAATTTCAAAACTTTCATTGAAATTGTTTGCATGTATAAGTGATGCATGATACGTGATCCCAGTTTGCTTAAAATTGTTTACCTCAAATCGTTTGCATATATGAATAATGTGTAATGAGTGATGCCTGTTATTTTAAATTCGTTTTCATCTGCACGTATTTTTCGCGTGTTTTTATTCTCAGTTGGATGTGCACTGTACCATCAAAATGGCTGGCAATGGCTCTTTGTTTAGTTCCCTGAATCTTGGTGACATATAGAAATTGTGGCTCTTTGTTTAAAAAAAAAACTGAGGAATCGGGTGCGATCGGTAGGCCATTGTTCAACTCATATTCATTTCTATAAAAGCACGTGGCCAAAATATCACATATGTATCTCTATTCTCCTGTTTATTACACGGGGAATAGGGCTATTAATACTGTCTCATCTATGTGCATGCTGTTCCTCTCAAATGCACGCAGCAACTTCCGTAATGGTGTTGGGTCCTTTAAATGGCTTCGCCGGATTTGGTGCGTCTTGAAAATGAACATTATGGTGCCCCACATGATGCTTTTGGATACATCTCCGGCATGTTGTGCAATTGCACTCAAATTCCCAGCGGTATGTATGATGGGTTGTTTTGTCAAATTGCCTGGAAACTTGGACCTTTCACCCGGCATAATGGGGTCAATTTGTGACCTAACAACACAAAAGCCAGCAACAATCGCGAGAACTCGTTGAGGTCAAATCACTGGTGTGTTCGGCTAATTCCTTTCGTAGTTACTCTAGAAACGCGAGGGAGTCACATCCACGCACTCCTAGAAACGTCACATCCACACACTCCTCTCCCTATCAGTTCGCGTTATGACAAACGGCGAACCAGGGCGAAGGCTACGGACTTTGCCCCACACGATGTCCGATGGTGCAGCCGATGCGTGCAGCGAGGTGGCAGCAGCAGAGGTTGAATGCTAAGCTGTCTCGCGTAGTTCACGAAACTTTAAGCCATGTGGTGGAAGTGACCATTCAGGATTGTCAGGTATGGGATGTCCTCGGAGAGTTTCACCACAGCTATGCAGTGCCCAAGCCACGTCAGGAAACACTCACCATCGGTCTTGGTGTAAGTGCCACCGCATGAGGGGGTGTTCGATTCATGATTCAGCAATGATTCATTTTCTGTGGCGGTGAAAACCTGAACATCTGTGGCAGGAAGTGACCCGTTACGTTCCCAGCGAACAGCAAGGTGACTGCTTTTCACCCTCGGTACTTGCCGCCTTTCCATTATGTTTTTTTCGGTTGTGATGACCCCATTTACACCTTTCTCTCCATAAATACCAGCTGCATCCATAGTTCACACCTGCACAGACCCGTATTCGTGCTGCTGTAATAACTTCCTACGTAGGACAAAACCAGGCCCACTTGTGGGCGGCTAGACTCATCTCAGGTGTTCGTGTGAGGTAGGTGGACTTCCGTGCGGTTGGTGGGCTTGGGTGTCCCCGTGGTCAGCCAGGGCGTCAATTCAGCAAGCTATGTGAGCATTTTCCAGGCCCTCTCAGCTCCCATTAAAATATGACGTCCCAAATGCGGTTCGATGCCCATCAATCGGGCCGCATAAACTTTTAATTCTGTTTGAAGGCTCTCACCTAGCTGATTCAGCTGTTCCGAACGAAGTATTTAAACGAATTGCTCAAGGCGTTTGTCACCAGACTTTTTCACTCTTCCAACCCGATGTGTCTGTAGCATTCTGGATTCTCCCCCTCTCCTCCCCCACCCACAATTTAAAAATGTTTGTCACCGAAAAGACGCCCAGCCGTATTTCTTCTAACGCGTGATGAAGTCCAACTTTTACTTATTCCCCTATGTTGGAAGCTTGTGGTCAGAGTGCTGTTAGGAAGCACGAAGAAAGGATGAAGCAGCAACGAATACATGCCGTAAAAAATGAAAATGAGAAAGACCTAACCGGTCATAAAAAGGCTGAAGCGGGCATATTGCAATAGGAAGCACGTTTATGAAATGATATCCCCAAAACACATTTTGCTGGTCAAAACCTATACAACAGCAGCGACTTTGCTGGTAGCAAAATTTGCTCATGAAAGGTCCTCTGCCTTCGCAGAATGATTAGAGATTACTTGAAAATAAAAGAGAACATTCACGCACTTATGTTTCAGTGACCATAGGTGTTTTTCTACACCGAACGTCTCACACAGTTTTCTCTCAATGTCTTATTGTTGGCAGTGATGTTTGTGTTTCGAAAAAAGAAACATGCTAGATGCCGATGATACGCAATAGCCCAACACAGAAATGAGCAGTATGCGTACGGTAACGTATTAAGGAATGCGCATAGGTCGTCCGACGCAGTGCATCTGTTTTTAGTTGTCATATTGTACTGTCTTCGGTCTATTTCAAGTTTTTGGCACTGTGCAGACTCAGGTGCGAATCCAGGACTTCATTAACGGGGTGGGGCCACGGTGCCTTACCCCCCCCCCCACCCCCTCCTAGACCTTGGAGCCCTCTCTAAAAAAACCATCGCATTGCGACCAGTAAATTTGGATGCTCTTAGCATGCCATTTTATACGGGAAGCCATCGTACTGTGCGCAGTCCTCGAAAAGTAGGCGTGTGACTTACGCACATATGTAGGGCTTATTCATTTTCTCAAAATCATGGTGAATCCTGCAAGTTTTAAGGTTAAGTTTTTGGTAGCAAGATGGCAAAATAAAATAAAGTTGGCCGCGAAATCCCATCTAAATCAGGTACGAGCTTGATTCCTAGCTTATTTACGGCTAGCCGGCTGGTGAATGTGGTCCTTTCGTTTTGTCCGTTATGAAGGAGTACAAGATATCTCAGAGTTCAAAATATGTTAAGAACGTGATGCACAAGTATATTACTTGTCACAAATCCAATTATCAACGGAAATGACACGATATGGCGCTGGTGACGCTTCAGATTATGCTCGACCACTGCGCCGTAGGAATTCATCGGCGCATACTCAACGGCTGCTTAAAGGCTAAGATACCGAGGCCAACATGGTGGGCTCCTAACGATCGGGAGTGTCCCGCCAGGCTAATATATAAGACCCCGGTCAGAGCCCAGGGCCCACTGAGCAAAGGGATTTTGCCCAAGACCAGTGCACATTTATTAACGTCCCTGTGCTATCAAGAGTGCCCAGACAGGTAACCAGAAATGGCCTCGATAGAAGTGGAGGGTTCTCCGCAGATAGGATCAAAGGAAAAGGGTCATAGCTCAGTGCATAGGACCCCTGAACATCAAACGGCTCGGTGCCTTACATTATACGGGCCCCAGCAACAGCACAAGGTCCTCCAAGCGAGTGGGAAGTATCCAAGACCAATATGAAGGACCCAGAGCAGCAGAGTGTATCCTGTCACATGGGGCCCCGGCATAAGCGTGTAGAGCCTTTCGAGCGAATACGAACAATCCGCAAAGAGTCTCTGATCGATCAAGAGTGCCCAAGCATGTTAGCAGACAGCTACCCAACACAGCCCGGCTTCTGTCGGGACGCTGTGCATTTTCTCGTATGGTTCTAGGCAGCGTAGGACCCTACGAGAAAATGCAGAGATCAAGGCAGCCTGGAAGGCTCATTAGCGATCGGATTGACCAGGCAAGTGGACATATATGGTCCTGTCAACAGCGTGATGCCTCTGCACAATATCATGGGCGGCAAAACTTCCCGCAATCACCATCCTCCCAATCTGCGAAGAACTAACGTTGTCTGCTCATGGTCTCTTTATTTCCACTTGCAACTGCGTTCGGAAACTGCGTCCGTCCGGCCGGTTACAGTCCCCTCGAGGCACAAAGGGGAGGGGCATGGTCTGGTCCGGGCAGCTTATTAGTTGGAGCCCGACGGGAACATAGGGCCATCCGCTCAATTAAGAAGTACCCAAGACCCAGTACAGACGGCCCCCAAACGATCGAGTGTTCCCGAGCCGGTGATCATAAGGGCCCCGATAAGAGCGGAGGACCCTCCATGCAAATACCAAGACCCAATGTGCAGGGCCTCCGCATATCCAGTGTGCCCGAACAGGATATCAAATGGGGTCCCCGGCTTTACCGTATAGAGCCTTTCGGGCGGGTAGGAAAACCCATGGAAGGCCCTTCATGACAAGAGTACCTTGTCACGCTAGCAGGAAGGGCCCCAGTTACAGCACAGGGCCCTCCGCGCAAATGCAAATAAATCAAGGGCAACGTAAAAGGCTCATTAATGGTCGGATTGACCTTGCAAGTGGACATATAGGTTCCGGAAACAGCAGAGGGCCTCTGGACAGCGTAATGAGCCTTAAAATCTCCCGATCACCGCCCTCTCAATCGGTGAAGAATCATTTGTCTCCTGGCGAGTGCTTCAATTTCGTTTCAACTGTTCTTGGTTGCCTTGAAACCCAAAGACGTTCAAATTTGTTGCGTTTTGTATTAGAAACTGCGTCTGTTTGGCCGGCTATAGGCCCCTTGGGGGCCTAAGCGGGATATGGACCCGTCCCCCCCCCCCCCCATTGCTCTGGATCCGCCCTTGCGCGGACCCTTGTGCGAGTGGCAGACTTTGTACTCGATGCTGCGCTCCATATGCCAACAGAGAGCGTAAACCTCTCAACGCTGAGTCTGTCCAGTGCTCAAGGATCTCGTTTGAGTGCAGCCTCTTAAATTATCCTTTTTCTTCCCGTTTTTGTAGAATAGAAAATAGAAAAACAAGAAAATAATTTGAAATCGAAATTAGTCGGGGCGAAAAGGCACGGAAGGGGATGCTCCCCATAACATTTGCATGCAATCAGCTCATGCCGACTCAGACGTTATGATAATAATTATAATAAAGTCAGACGTCAGACTTTATCATGCATGCATGATATGCATCCTACTTTATGCATCCTATTTCTTGTACAGGAAAAATCTCTGGTTGTAACAGTGTTGCCCCATTTTGAGTATGCATGCGTACCGCAATGCGTTGTCTTTCAGGAGCTCACACAACGACGGGCCCCAGGTCCCAATACAACAGCTTTGTGATCTGCAGAACTACGGCGAAGTTCGTTCGGCCCTCGCACGGGTCTGGCATTCACACTTAACCGCAGCACCGTATGTGACGTGGTACACATCGCAGGCATAATGCATTTCATGTTAACCGCATCACTTCAGTTCCGCATTCTGCGAGCCAGACTTATGTGGCATTGTATGCTATACGGAAATGCTTATGCAACCAAGGAAACGTCGACTCCGTTAACACAATGTGACATTGAATACCGTTGGACGCGGCGGTCGTGGCCTTGATGGACGCTGTTGGTCGCCTGCCACGACGACAGCTGACTGCACTCCTGACAGACGGGCAAGATGGCCACGGACGTGTTCGAACTGCATTAGGAATGCGCCATGAGCAAGAGCGAGGCAGAGGCCAGCTTTCCGACCACAACAATCGCGTGATGATAGTTCGTGACGACTCACAAAACAGTACTCTAGCACATGATGTTTAGTAGTTGGCAGCCAATTAATTCTGTTGGCTGGTTTTTATTGGTGTTCAGAAGAAGATGGTGTTTCCAAAAAACTCATTGCGGTGTCGGGATATCCTCTGCACCTCGAAGCATGAATCGTCTTTAGGAGCCATGTGGTGATGTTGCGGGAGCCCTGAGGCCGCGTTGTCTGGAGGTCACCTGACCTCTTCCATGGGGTTATGATCTATCGGATTTAGTTGACTGTTTCCAGTAAAAGTTCTTGAGCGGACTCAGCAACCCATTGAAGTAGACCGCTAGAGATACATGGGCCTTCTCAGAAGGCAGGTTATCACCGAGACAAGTGGCCTCTCCTTGATTTTTAGCCCTTCATGATCCATGCAACTCCCGTGCCCTCACATGCCCGAATTGTCCTGGTTGTGTCCCGCCCCAAGGCAGTATTGGACTGCCCAGCACTGGCTGGAATGTTACAGATGAGTGCCATCACCAGCTGAAGTGGCCAACTAAATGGACCCGGTTCGCTAAAACAAGCGGCTCAATGTGCGCTATGTGTGACCGAGCGAGAGGCTCAAATTAGCCCGGGGAACCCCTGATCTCTTGCGAAAGATGGAAGCTTGGTAGTGCATTGCGTTAGTCAGGATTGGGGTGTCCCCAACCTTCCGGCATTTGTCGGCCCTGGCCGCCTCCCAGGCCTTATTTCTAACCGATCCCTGTGATCGTCACGGACGCCTGAAGCTTCCACTGAAGTGTCGTTATCTCAGGCAGCGCGACCGTCTCTGTGAGCTTTGCTACTAATAACAGCCTCAGTGACTCTGTTGTGCCTCGCTAGCCGTATTATGCATTCTTTTGGTCATCCCAGAGGCACTTGTGGCATATCTCGTGGTCGCTTTATCTAACAGCGAAACCTAACTTCGGTCGGCCAGTCCCCATTTTTGGGCACCATACATTTTTAGAAAGCTCCTACCGTGTTCTTTTTGCTGAACGATATCTGCGGACCAATGACTGTCTTACTTTGATACCCAGAGCGTCTAGGGTCTTTGACCGCTCCGAGTGTTTCTGTTGCCACGATCGTTTGTTCAGGTCTTTCGGCGACTTTTAATCCGTCTCTCGTGAGTTTTGGCTCCGAAACAGATCAGAAAGTCCAAAGCGTTGGAGCCCCTGATCGCTCCGGGAACTTGGACTTTCCATTCAGCTTGAGCGCCACCGGACAGTCTTGGATATCTTCTCTCCTTTCAAGCTTAGTACGTTAACTTGTCACTGATATCTGTGGAGCACGTCTGAGTCGGAGAGGAGGCACGGAAAGGAATCACTGTTTCCGGCTGCATTGGGAGCCATTTGTGTTTCCATGACCTGTTACGGTTTGCATGGGAAACATTTCGTTTACCCAATTCATCTGTTACCCATGGGGCTATCTATGCCCATACCAACTCGCTACCCATTCCTGATCAGTTGTAGCCCGCCCCTCGTTCGCATTTTTTCCAAGACTTAAGCTTCAAATTATTGAAGAGCAGCAGGAAAGTATACGCCCAAATGTACTCTTATGAGTTGATGATTGTAAAAGTAGTGGAAATGGTGTTAATAATGTATAAAAGAGGCACAAGCCAATGACATTGTGTAGAATTACTACAGACAACACCGGACATTTCGGGAGGGTCTTACCCTTACTCGTACCCGTATCTGCAATTTTCCCAAAATGTGTATCCAAGCTAGCCCGTTGCCCACCTTAAGAGAGTTAATCAGTTTACGCAACGCGTTGAATTCTCCCATTTTCAGCCGTCCCGACCCCTTCGGTTGCATTGGAAGCCATTGGCCTTGATGTGTTCTGATGACTTTTGACTGCACCACGGCAGTGCTGGACGGTTCCGGCACCTCAGATCGCTGTGCGTACTATTCCGCCGATGTCTGCGCCCCCCCTTGGCTTCCGCAGGCAACTAGCATGCATTTCCTTGGGTGACTCCTCGTTTTCTAGCGCCTACCAATCCTCTCAGGAATAATTTAGCTCCAAAGAGCCCATGTCAAAAATATCTTCCCAACGCCTTGTGAGACCTTGCGCCATCCAAAGGGGCCATCCTTGGAGCTTATCATAAACCTTTCTGCAGTGATTGCGTAGGACAAATTATTGTTCTACCTGCATGGCTTTCTGCCAACAATTTAGCACAAACCTTTTGATTGGCTGGATTTTTGGGACCATGGTCCACTCTAAGCAGTGCTTGTTGCGTGAGTCTTGAACTTATCATCCGATCATGAAATTCCCGGTCATCGACAGATTTTTCCAGCGAAAGCTTAAGACACTGCAGTGCTCGACACGGTGCAGCCCGCCCTCTGACGTCACCTGATATTAAGCGCGTCGGCTGCTAAAGACAGCAAGTCATCCCAGCCGGGGCAAATGGTGAGCTCCAAAAGTCAACCAAGCCCACCCCGCTCAGCGACGGGGAGGGAGTGGAAAGACACCCTCTAACCAACTTAACTATCGAACGGAGATATCTTACCAGCATGACATTGGAAAGGACCGCTTAATTACCCAACGCATCAAATCAACAAATCGCTGTGAACAAATCTCACCTTCAAAATGGATACAAAATTCGGTCGAAAAACGCTCGTCCTGGAAGATTTGCGCCACTAATTTTCATCGGTATCCTCTATCATTCAGTACACAACTGGGCCGTAGGTATGTACGTGCACACAGCGCATGCCGTTCATCCAACGTTCTGTTGATGGAACGCCGGAAGATCAATAGGTGCATCAAGTTTAAAATTGATGAATATTGAAACTTGTTTTAAGCGTAACAGACCCAGTGCAGCTTACTCTCCAACCCCATGGTCCAACATTCTTGCAACTTGGCAAGCACGGTATTTCAAATATCAAGCGGCAAACTTTGGCGCAGCCTAAGCCCAGCCTTAGGTGCTTGCTACTGTATTACCTGCTGCTTAATCGAAGACATGATTTCCAATGTCTGCTTTGTCAGAATTTGTGGTAGCGTGAATGTCAAGCAACCGATTTATTTGGCGGACTTTCGTACATTTGTCTAGACCACCGTTGAAACAATACTTAAGCATTTAGCGCCGCCATTCTACGGCAGGGGAAAGTTTATCTAATTTTTTCGAATTTTATGACAAGGTAGACGAAGGCGTAGCGTCGACCGTCGGGAAACGGATACCTCATCATGCAACCCACCAGTAGCAGAGCACCTGTGGCTGCGCCGCGCCTGTTGCGCATGTAGCTTTGCACTGCGGTATGCAATGTGTGCCCCTCCACGCAATTTTGGAACGTGGGATCTGGAGAACATCGCAAGGTTGGAAAGACTGATTCAAATTTTGGGCAAATTTGGGGTGCCTTTCCCTCTGTCGCGTTACGAAAGCCATGCAACAAGGAACGTTTGTTATATTTTGGTAGGAGACACGTAAATACGCTTATGTATTCCATGCACATAAACAATTTGCACACTTTTTGCACACCCTGCACTCCATACGCCTATGTTCTCTATGCACACTCACACATTTATGCACATGTGCACTCTCTTCTTCAGCTTGCCAGCGGTTTATCTATGGTAAATAGATAAACCGCTGGCGGGCTGAAGAAGAGGCCCCCTGCCCTCCTCCAGTTTATTTTGTGAAACTACACCCTAATTGAGAACATCAGTGTCATATGAGCGCTTATACAGTAGTACAATTTTAAAATGCCTTGGGTACAAATTGGTTATTAACTTTGGCGTATGCATTTTTTGATCACACATGAGTGGCGTGATCAGAGAATGCACCAGATACGCATCAACGCCTCTGTTCCGTCACCACATAGCGCGCTGATACCAGCGCCTGCTTGTTCATCACCACGCCGAGTCCGACCGAGGCACCGGTGCCAGGGCTGCGCGGCGCCCGGTCTCGTCGGCCGTCCCCTCAGCGTCCGGCCGGGATGACGTCCGGCCTTCTCGGCTGGCGGGCGCGCCGGCCAGCCTGTCCCAGTGAGCTCAGCGCCCTGCGCGGGCCGTACCGGTCTGGAAATCCCGGCGTCACGGCGGTGGCGGCCGCGACCTCGGCGGCGCCGGAAGCCAGCGGCAGTCTGCAGGACCGGCCGGCGTCACTGACGGACCGGCGGTAGCGGCGCGCGCAGGTGAGAGCGCCGGGCGCGGCCAGCCCGCGGCCGGGCCGGAGCCGAGGCCGCCGCGCGGGCTCGCCCTGTCCGGCCGCCGGGAGGGCTGTCAGGCGCAGCGGTCTCGTGAGGCGGTGTTCTGCAGTTTTGGTATTTGGGATCGGGCTTTACTGGCACAAGTAACGGTTGAGACCAGCGGTGTAGTTTCGTGTTCGGTTTGGCTTCAGCTCCCCTTCCCCATTTTGAGAAAAAAGTGATTCAAACGCAGTGAGAAACCCGTTTGCATGTGCATTTTGGGATAGAATGCATTATTTTTCACGGCTCAGCCCTCCCCCGCCCTCCCCCAGTTTATTTTGTGAAACTATACCCTGCCTGAGAGCATCAATGTCTTATGGGTGTCTATTTAGTAGTACGATATTAAAATGGCTTGGGCTCAAATTGGTCATTACCCTTGGCGCATGCCTTCACAACTTATCCCATTTGCAGTACCGTTTCCTTACCACAGGATAGTGCATGCCAGCGTGGGTGGAACCTTGCAACCTTTTGCCAATATCTTGTTCTTCCAATGACTGTCTTTGTCTCGCATTGCGGTTTTCATATCACCCCAGCATATCTTTAAAAAGCGTAAGAAGGTCTTAACGAAATCCATGTTTCTGGGGATTCACGTTTTCCCCCTCCCCATCAAACTTTGCTTAATGTCACGTGCCGATCAGTATCAGCATTTTGTGCTTTCCTGCAAATCCGTGACGCCTCCGGGAGTCTCGGTGTGGGCGCCATATGACGTCAGCTGCCGCGCCGAGCGTCTTACCGTGCCGCGACCGTATCTGAGCGCCGCACCGCGCCGTTCGCTTCAGACGCGAGCCAGACGCGATGGCGGGACGGCAGCTGGTGGTGGCGCTGGCGCTGCTGCTGGCCGCGCCGGCCTGGGCCAGGCCGCAATCGTCTGGCAGCAGCCGGCATCCGGGCGGATACCACAGCACGTACGCCCAGTATCTGGCTGGCATCGCGCAGGCGCTGGGTAGACAGGAGTCCACCGAGGAGTCCGCCCCGTCCAGAGCCCAGGGCGACCGCCCTGTGCCGCAGCAGCAGCAGCAGCAACAGCAGCTACAGCAGCAGCAGCAGCAGCAGCAGCAGCAGCAGCAGGAGCAGCGGCAGCAAGAGCAGCTGCAGCAGCAGCAGCAGCAGCAGCTGCAGCTGCAGCAACAGCGACGGCAGCAGCAGCGGCAGCAGCAGCAGCAGCAGCAGCAGCAGCAGCAGCAGCAGCAGCAGCGGCGGCAGCAACAGCAAGGGCAGCAGCAGCAGCAGTTTCAACCGCAACAGCAGCAGCAACAGCAGCAGTTTCAACCGCAACGGCAGCAGCAGCAGTTTCGGCCGCAAGCCCAGTTTCAACCGCAGCAGCAGTTTCAGCCGCAACAACCGTTTCAACCGCAGCAGCAGTTTCAGACGCAGCAGCAAACGCAACCAAGTATCCCCTCGAAGCAATTGAGACCGCCCTTCCAGCGGCGTCGACCGCAACAGCAGCAGCGATTTCCAACGTCACCATCGCGTCGCGTTCCTCCCCGAAACATTTTCTTGCCTCCTCTGCGCTTCACTGGCAGAAATCGACGGCGTCAGGCCTTCTTTGTGTGATAGTGGGGCAACTTCGGCGTCGGTGTTGTGTGAAACGAGTGAGGGGCGTGTCGTGCTCGTGCCGTGATCTCGTTTTTGGAATGATCCCGTCACCGCAAATGGTTGCAACTAGTGAGGTGATTTTCGTATCTGGCTGATTCGCGTGAAATGTCTTTTTTTGAAATTTCGTCGGATTTTGGCAGGTATGCTAGTGGCGGTGTTGTGCGAATTTGAGCAAATATCAACGACCATTGCGTGATCTCATAGTTGCGCTTCTGTCGTCATTCTTAAACGCGTCCTGTTGTGAGCACGAAGATGCTAGCGTAATTTCGGCCCGTTTTTGCAATGTGCGAGCTTTGTGTGTCCGGGAGACGAAAAGTAAATTTGCTATGCTATTGATGTGGGGGTCATGCCTCCCGTCGAAGTCTTGCCCATTGGAATATGAGCATTAGAAGACGGATGTCATGCCTTCAGTTGGACCGAGACGAGACAAAGCTCTTGCATAGCGAATAAGTCAGCATTATGGTGTCGTTGCCTTCGAGGTCGTAATGTAGCAACTCAAAGGTGGCGTGCCATGCGCCGATGGGCATGTGTAATTGACACGATCACACCACTGACCCGGTCACAGGTAGTCGTGGGTCATGCGAGTGCAGCACGCAATAACACTGAGTAAGTGCGAGACGCTGTGCTTTGAACATTTACCGATTACCCGCTAAGATACCAGAGGACATCCTAATTGCATGCATCGACATACTTCACGTGCTATGTATTGCACTGTGGTCCGAAAAGAAAGCCTGGTGACAAAAACGAAAACAAGCATAATCGACTCGAATAGCCCGGTACTACCCGAATATGTGTATTCTACTCATAAATATCCACTGGCCTTTGAGTATTGTCTGTCGGAAGCCCTGACAGAGACACAAGCTTCTCGATGGAGTAATGAAATGGTCAGTTTGCATACTCAGCCACGCGTGAAGTTTATACATGGGTGACTGCACGCATGATTGCAATACCGACTGTCATGAGAAGTGATGATTCAGCTATGAGTTGAATGTCATGAAATATTGAAGCAAACATCAGATATGATGATATAAGTTCACTGATAACTATTGATATGCTTTCAGGTGAAAAACTGCTCTATGCGACACAGTTTCTCTGATTAGGGAATTCGCTCTCCAATAAATCATCGGTTGATTGCGTCATCGTACCTTGAAGAGCATTGATTGAAAGGCAATTGACGTCCGCTTTCTTGGAAATGGTGCTCACGAACGCCAGATATGAACGCCTCGACAATCATTTGTCTTGGCTTTGATCGCCGAATGACAAATGACATGGTAGGATTCGGATGACGCGTATATGGCGCAGGGATGTCTGGGCGACCTTGAAATAGTCTGCATGAAATAGTCTTCACATCTAGCGGGCGTATAGCTCAGAAACTAGAGGAGCTTGGGTATTAAAAAGGGCTGGGCTGTGAACTGCACTGAATGATCTTCATGGCGGTCATTTCAGTTTAGAAATCCCATACAAATGTGCTTCACTGCATTTAACCAGTGCCCGAAGGCATATTAAAGGCAAGTTATTTTGAAAACTCGCGCTAAGCATGACTCATAAACCTAATCTGACATATAGGTCAAGCAACGTGAAACGTGGCGATAACTGTCGAATTTTCCGTGTAATTTCACCCCTTCTGCAACGTTCGATCAAAGCAAGAACTTCAGACTTCAAACAGTGCAGAAAACTGCTCTCCAGATTGAGAGGCACGAAAAAGAGAAACATCATCCAGCATTATTCAGCTCTGTGTCTGCTGATCCGCATGCAGGAGCGGCACCAAGGAGTTTTCCTAACGGGACTTGCGTGCTTGAGGACGAAGCATGAGTGGGGAAAAAGAAAGCATAACCTCCCTCAAAGCTGAGAACTCCTAAGACTTTGGCCATGTTTACTAACGTAGAGGGCAGCCAAACTTTCATACTTAACGCGGTGTGATCGCCTGAACTGCGCTGACAAGCTACTAGTTGGCGCGCTGACAAGCTTCTTAGCGCGTTATCGGCTTATCTCAGAAGAACACCTTCGAACATCTGCGAAGACAGCCGCGTTGACGTGTATGGAGCATTTAGAGACGCGTCACACGTTAAGTGTTTCGTTCCAAATGGATTATCAAAACCACTCCATAATGCATTTGGACGGTGGTTGGCCTTGGGCGCCATCGGTCGAGCGGTTCACGGTCGCCACATCGTTGCAAGGTCTATAAATAAGACCTCTCCTCCAAGCCGACTGCTTCATCCTCGCCCGCCCAAATCCGTTGCGAAAAGGTTCACATTACGACCCGCAATACAGCTGATCTCACCCTTACGGTCATTTCGAAGCCTGCTGGTTCGCAGCAAGCGGCATGGGGCGGGGGGGGGGGCTCTGTGGACCCTAACGCCCAGCAGTCAAAGTTCTGCGAATGTTCAGAAGTGACAAAATACTAAAACTGGACAACACGTGCGTGCAACACATCTACAGAAAGAATGTGGCTATGCATGAGCCTGAGCACCAGACACAATTTACATGACCCGGGTGCATGACACAGAACCCGACATCTCATGGTCGGTTCTAGTATACCCACGTTAAGACGCGTCCGGGTGGCAGGTTGAATGCCCTTGGCTCGGGTGGCGGGATCCAGTTGACCCTACCTTGAGATCTCAGGAACTGAGAGGCCTAGAGACACTACATTTACAGCGTGTGTTGGCCTGTACATGAAATCGCTTAGGTCAAAGCTTGAAGTTCCTAGGTCATACTTTCGGGTCAATTAAGGTCAAACAAGGTCAAATTCCAAATCGGTCTCCATAGTATCTCCAGAACCTAGATACCTGCCCCAAGCAAGAGTTCACATGCTCATTTGAGGTCAGTGATCCTGTTTGACCTTTTGAAGGTCGTGGTGACCAGAATCATAGAAGACTGCCTTGAGCTTCATTTGTTCAATTGTTCATATTCAACTGCATTTGTTCATCAATCAATCATGTTCAATTGTATTTGAATAAGCGACAAAGATTACGCCAGGCAGTGTGTTCCCGAAAAGGAAATCTTGACCTGGGTTGTTTCAGTTCAGTAACCTATCATGACCTTTGAGAAGTCCATGGAAGATTATAATGCGGTTCCTGTTATCAATAAACTCGAAACGAGCACCACAAACTACCCCATACAGCAAGCCCTACAGCAATACAACAGGCTGTTTTTTACCTTTTGTCTGACCTTGATACCTGACCCTAGGTCGATGGAATTTGTTCATTCAATTATTATGTTGTATAAGAAAGTATATCAGGGGTGTATGGCTTCGTCTAACACTCCGTTGCTCAATCAGATTGAGCCATTCCCTGGAACTTCCCTTTGCTGAATCCATGGCCTGAATTTGGCCTGCTGTATGTTAGCGATCTTACAAGGCACATCTAACCGTTTGATACCACACGATCCGCTATTCAATTTTTCATAGCTATGCAAAATTTGGCGGGGCTTCACCGCACCGTTCGAAAAACCATTCCGAACAATCCTCGGGGTCAATTTGGCCCCACCCGAACGCGTGTAAACTGTAAAGGTGGTTCAAAAGCAGCCCGCAGCATCTCGCAACAGAGGAGCATCACATAACATCAGGTACAATGAGGGTTAAATGCATGCACTTATTTACATTTTAGTGATGCGGAGGAGGAGCCCCGTGCAGGAGGCGTGGACTCAGACAGGACTGAGCTTCCGGACAGGAGACGTGGTTTGAAGCGCGTGTCCAACTTCAAGTACTCCTAATATTTACATAAACTCACCGACGACCAACCCCAAGCGCTACTGTTCGTTTTTAAAGTGTGTCACGAAAAAGTCATGCACATCACCAGTCTCGTATACCTCTGAGCGAACTCTGTCGTCGGATTACACGCCTCGCGCTGCCGCGTTGGATGACGCCTTTGCCCTGACATTTGCTAAAAGCTTTGTGTAAAACCCTCCAGATGCGCCGTGCTACTCAGTTGAGCCACTCAGCCAACTGCGAGTCTTGCGGCAGCCGTGCGACCCACGACAGCTATGGTCGGTCCCATCAAGACCTGTGGGACTGACGATATCAGTGTCCGCATAATCGTCCAGTGTGCGGACGAGTTAGGCGCTCCACCCACCAAGATTTGTAACTGCCTTTCCGGGGAAGTGGAAGGAGGCCAACATCTTACCAATTTTCGAGAAAGGTGATAAAAAGGAGCCGTCAAATTATGGAGCTATTTCCTGCTTTCTTTCTTTGGAAAGACACTGGCACGGGTTGCGTATGATACGTTGTCCCGCCACGTCTCGCCTGTGTCGTGTGATCATTAGCATGGTGTTATTCCTAGGCTTTCCTACAGCACGAACTTATGTGCTTATCTGAAACAGGCTTGGGAGGCCATGTCGGACGGACACCTGACGGATGCCATTTACACTGGTTATTCGGCTGCTTTTCAGAGCGCTAACCATGAACTCCTAACCAACAAGCCAAAGCACTTATACCATTTGAGGAATCTGCACTCAGGGGGTTATCGTCAGAGGGTTATCATTAGAGGGTTACGTCAGAGGGTTATCATTAGGGGGTTACGTCAGAGGGTTATCATTAGAGGGTTACGTCAGAGGGTTATCATTAGAGGGTTACGTCAGAGGGTTATCATTAGAGGGTTACGTCAGAGGGTCATCATTAGAGGGTTACGGCAGAGGGTTATCATTAGAGGGTTACGTCAGAGGGTTATCGGCACCGAAAAAACTTCGGATTGGAAACTGGTTACTTCCGGCTACCGGCAACTGGTTACCTCCGGCGTCCCGGATACATCCCTCTTGGCCCCCCTCCTTTTTTACCGTTCGTTAACGGTGTTCCTTACGTCATTGAATCCGGCTGCCTTTTGTGTGCCGATGACGTAAAATTGTCCGCACAATTACGCCCTCGGTTGATAGTCCGCTGCTGTAGAAGGATCTCGATCATCTGGTAGCGTGGTCGGGCAGGTGGAGGCCGATCCTCAACCTTGTGAAATGTGAACTATTCACGATGACCCTCTGGTGTGTTGCCGTCCAAACCAAGTATTTTATTGATGAAACTTAGCCTGAAGATGTGTGCCAAATTAGGAACCTTGGCGCAACGCTGAATACCAAATTAACCTCCGCTTCACATGTTTCTGGCATAGTCAGTTGGGACCATCGAGCACTTGGTCTTTTTATTCGGTCCTTTAAAGTAGCTACCAACAGGCTTAAATTCAACCGAAGCGCAGTGATGGCTGCGTATTTTGCTAACGTGTGTTTGGAATACTCTAGCATAATTTGGGCGAGGGCGGCCTAATCCAATAATCTGTTTGCCCAGAGAATGTGTGAGTAAGCAGCTAAATGAGAAACATGGGCTGCACTCGATCGACCCGCTCATGGGGCAGCTCTTTCTCATGGCAGCCTTCTGCTTCATTCCAACATCCCATCCCAGCAGTGCGAAGAATGCAGCACGATTTACTCTCTCCAAGCAGCATGCTCCAAGGTAAACTGGATTCTCAAATCTTGCTAAGCTGCTTCCCCTTACTTGTGCCGCCTCGATCTGCCCACACCCGAACTCTGCTCACCGTACCTCGCGCTCGTTTGCAGACTGTACAGAGCGGTCTGTTTTGCAGGCTGCCAAGCGTTGGGAACATTTTTCCTAGCGATCCTAGCGTGAATATATTTCATTACAGTTTTGGCATTTTTGGAGTTCCAGTGATCAAGCATCTATTAACTGTAGTATTTTTACTCAGCTTTGAGATATGGCACCCTTGTAGTATGTTTATACTACCGTGTGCTACGAATTTATTGTATTCTATCTATATGACTTTGTCTGTTAGCGAAACGCTGCTCTACTGGCGAGAAAAGAAAATAAACAAATAAGCATTCATTTATCTCCGACATGGACCAGTGCGTACGTTCAGACCACGAGCCGAACTTATCGTAACCAGCAGCTTAGCGCGCTACCGCATATCCCTCACCTTCCTGCGATTTACGCTGTCCTTCCAGGCTCACTCCAGTTTGATAACTTTCAGGTTATGTACGGGATGGCAAGGCTTCCTCGGCGCGGCAGGTCAACAGTGAGCTTGTTGATCGGATGGAGGTAAGGTGGTTCTGCACGCGCACGTAGGTACCGCCTCCGTCTCGCCGACGCAGACCACCGCCGACGTTTTTCACACCATACGCCATAAACACTTGCAGGAAATGGTCCTGTCATGAAATATTACTTCAGATTACCCATCATCTTACCATCCCCACGGCATGCAACGACATAGAACACACTGCTTTCCACATACCTCCTCAACCCGTCGGGCACCGTACATCGCCGGCTCTCTTTCTTGTGGGCTAACTTACCTCTATCTTTAACACCACGGCTGTAGGCCACTAGAGGGTTGTTAAGAAAAAATATCTTATTGCTTTTGAATTTGTCGGAGTGTGATTGTTCCCTCTTTATTAGTACGACTTTCCTTATGTTCGGCAAGTAACAAGAGTAGGTGAAAATCAGCGTGCCCTATTATTTTCCTTTTACCCTGACCTGTGGACCTACTTTCACGGACTTAACCTCTTTAATCTACGCTGTGAATCCACTTCTATAGGCTCTCTTTCCCCTAACTTGTTCGGAAACCCCTCTCTATTACAGGGGATGTTCCGCATTTCACGGTATTGATGCAAGCATCAAACATGATAAAATACGATCATATAGATAAAACAGCAGTATTAGCCTTATCCCTAGGAGCAAAACCAGGGCATGGAGATGTGGTTGGGTTTCGGCAACATGCTTTTATCGAAACAATAGCACACGTCTAATGGCCATTGATCATAAGATCATTTCTAACTATTGGTATGCTTTTTAAGTGTAGAAGACTTCTGGGCACAAAGTCAATATTCAGTAAATAAGCACCTTAATACACCACCATTTGATTGCGCCATGGAACGTCTTTTATGGCGTCAGAGTCGCTGCCAGGTGATCGTGTCAGAATTCCCACTGTAGTGGCCAGGCTAGTTCACTTGAATAATCCCCCCCCCCCCCCCACCGAGAGGTGACCTGCGTTCTGGTGCAGGTTTGCGGAACCATAATGCCGTTATGTGCGCATATTTTCCCCTCTCTCGAGTCGTTCTCGTATGTTTCTCCGTGATTTTGCATTGTTCATTTGCATTCGCATGCTCGGTTATGTTCTTATTCGATGTTCTTAAGGCATGTTATTCCCAGTCTTATTTCCGTCATAACGTGTGCCAAGGCCCAAATTCCTGTATGGAATAGCGCAATACGTGATTCGCATGTTAAAGCACATTTTGTGCCAAACGTATGGCGCAAAATCTTCGTAATCTCCACTCCCGCATCGAAGTGATCGAGGGCCAACTGATGACCGCTGGTGTCACGGAGAGTGCTGGCGCACGCCAGACACAGGCAATTTGATGATCATATCAGCTCTCGGCCTTGCGCACCACACGGTTAGTGAGGTAGTGGCACTTGCGTGACGCTTGTATGGCAGAATGAATGCTTGGGTGACCTTGAGGCAGTCTGCACGAAATAGTCTGCACAAGTTCTCGAGTGTCAAGCTCAGAAACAAGAGGGGTTTAAGCTTTAAAAGCGCATGACTGTGAACTGAGCTGAATCTGAAAAATGTCTCTCTTTGTTCAAAACCCCATACAAATGTGGAACACTCCCTTCAACCTGGTCCCTGATTCCCCACTTTGCCGCACATAGTCCGCCTCCTTAGAGCAAACTTCCCCGAAAATAAAGCCAGCTGGATAGAGCTCCCCGCAGACGCAGCTACCGGTAGCCGCTGTCCTTCGAGCAGGCAGCCGAGTCGACTTTCGCGTTTTAAGTCCCCAACACAAAAATGTGTTTTTCATTTCAGGAATTGCTGGTGCGGACATAAATTTCTCTAAAACTTGGTTTGCTGTGGTAGAGTCTGTTCATCAGATCATTGTTCTCGCCGCTCCCGCGGACGTCGTGTTTCTGAGCTTTAAGCAACACCTCAAACATGGAGGCCTCATCAATCAAAATCACGTGCATGACTCCTCTGCAATCAGCTTTATGGTAAGTGGCGCGGGTCCGGGTCTTCCGTTTCTGATGCACGTGTTCAGACGTCCATGAAGCAGCAAATTGCTCAAATTACCTTCATCCTTTTTACTTCAGTTGCCAAATAACGCTCGCTCTAGAGACCGTAAGTGACACAGCGCTGGCTCTGGTGGGTTCCAACCTGGCCTTCTTGAAATAGGCTAAGTATCTGACCTCCTGGCGCAGGAACCACTCTCCTTATATTTCGTGATAAACCGGTGGGTCTACTACTTTATCCTTTAAATGTTCCAAAAAATTAGCATTGCCTTGGTAACAACCATCTCTGGACGAAGCGGTTATAGAATAGACATTAACGCAGTGTTCGCCCTTTTTCAGGCTTATTATTTTTCTCCACACCTTCGATCAGCGCCGTGAATGAGATGACAGAAATGAAGTGTAATTTGGTTACATTCAGCTCCACATTATGATTTAATTGCATTTATTTGACCTTTATTACATTTAGGCACAGCTTACTGAAGCTCCTTGCTGCATGTACCTGGTACCATCTACACATTTTCATGAAATTGGTACCCATTGCACATTTGTATGATGTTTGTAAAATTGCATGCCTTTTATAACCATTAGATCACTTTCAAATATTTCATATCTATCTAGGAAGTCGATCAGATCAGTTTAGCCGGATAGTAGTTTTCGCAGCGCTTCTGCAAAATATGCTGAAAGGAACAAATGATGCATTTGATGAATACACCGACATTTTCACCTTGTTTCCAAATGGGAGCGGGTTTAATTTTTCATGCCATGCCATGCCATGGTTCGATGACAATTTTTGGCTGAACCTGGGCACATTTGATTATTGAAGACAATGCATGTAGGTTGTCGGCGCGTACCGAACATCGATTTTTACAATAGAGCTCTACAGCTATGTTTTTTCAGTGGTGAACAAAGTTTTAAAGGGGCCACAGAGATCCGCTCCCTGCTTCGTCTAAGCAGGCGGTGAAAAGGAGGCAACGTCATCTTGGACACGAGTTGGGGGGACGTCACTTTTTTCATGGTATTTAGCAGCGTCGTATATTTTTAATGCACCTAAGTATATCTGTCTATCACGGTTTTTTACTATCGAGATTTATGTGATTGGATCGATTTTGGGTTTTTGAGGCTTGATCAAGATTTGATCATCCGGCCCTCGACCTCCTGAAATGTCTTCAATGCTCGAATTCACAAAATCAGACATCTATATTGTCTGTGCGATATCCCTGACGCAGGAAAATCCGCTCAAAGTATAGCCACGGGATTGGTCAAATTTTTTAACCAAAGTCAAGTCATCCTGAGCAGCCATTCCATTGCAAAACAAAATGACTGCCATTCATGAATCAAATGATCACGGCGGGAAATCCTGTGGGAAGTGGCGACGGTCCAGCCCCCCCCCCTCCCCCCTCCCCCCCCGTCTCCCCGGGCCCCGCAAAATTAAAAATGGGGGTCTGGGGACCCAAAGTAGGTGCGTTCAGGGGTCCAAGAGCCCCTTGGAAAGGCTCTTCGGCTCGTGCAGCACAAAGAAAAAATATTCCAGGGATGAAATGATCACTCAGTGATGTCCGTGTGTGCAGGCCGCTCTGGATGTTCATGGGCTGCTTTAGCTGCTCAGGTCGCCCCTGCCCACCGATGGTACATTGGCTTTTTAGGGACTTTGCTGGGCCCTCCCGTCACAAATGATCACTTTTATGGAGCGGGAGCCTTTCTGGTCACCTGAAAGTTCGTCTGCATAATCAGGGCCCATTGGCCACCTTAGCCGGAGCCATTTAGATGCACGCTTATGACCCTTTGGACACTTGAAGTCTTGTTAGCCATCCAGGGCCACTTTGGCTGCCCAGAGGTCACTCCTATGCCCAAGAGCCCTTTCGTTTGGTAGTGGGCTCTCTTGATTACGCAGGTGATTTCCGAACGCTCGGCCTCTCAGTAAATGTTTGAGACTCTACGTTTTCTCAATGGCCTTCTGGCGACTCAGCGGTCTTTTAATTGTTCAGGGGCTCATCTGGCCATATAAGGGCTTCTTTGGCTTTTGAGGGCTTGTTTGGCAGCTCAGAGTCCCCGACTGTTTCCTCACTACTTCCTGGACAATCTTTTTTTGGCTGCTCAGGGCTCTTTTAGCCGCTCAAAAACTCCTCTTGCTGCTTAAGAGTCTCTCTGGCTTATGAGCAGCTTGTCCGCCACTCGGAGGCACTCGGAACACCATCAAGTCGCATAAAACATTCACGGCCCCATCCTGTGCGGGGCCCCTCTGGCCACTTAGAGATCTTTTTGGAAGTTGAGAGGCCACTCTAGCCACCGTGGAGTTATCTTGCAGCTGAGATGGCCTGTTTGTTCAAGGGCCGACCCAACGGGCTGCTCAGGTACCTTTAAGCTCCCAGAGCTCTCTTCTTGCATATCCTCACGACCCTCCGTAAATTCGTGGACCTTTTTAGTACATAGTACATAGCACCCGGCTTTGGCGCTCAAAGGTCATCTGGTTACCAAGGAATGCCTCATTTGCTTTAAAACGGGTCAGTCTTATACATGATCCTGTTGCCATGTAGAGACGTCAGCGCCTGCATGTAAATGGTTACCCGCTAAAACGTGAAGGAAGTTCTCTGCAAAGCTGCATAGAGTTGCGTGGTGCCTTTTTGTGCAAGTTGCTTCTGACTGGAACTCACGACCACGACAGGCAGAGCGCATTGGATCGGACAGGAGAATCTGGGTATGGAGTATGGTATGACACGTATGGTATGAAGGAATAGTCGCACAGGACTCTGATTTGCTTCGGACCCCTTTGGAAAGATTAAGAATAGGCAAGACAACCCATTTCCAGTTTGAATAGTTGGGATGGAAGCTCGCTGTTCAAAACGGTGCTGCTGATCAACGCGTTTTACTCGAATTTCCATGTACTTAAGGCGTGCAAAAATATTGGCAAGGAATGATACTCAAAACAACTAAAGCTGACGTGCTCCAGCGGGGGCGCAGGCACCATGTTCAAGTTGGGGGCAAACTCCAAAATGCCAAAATGGTAGTCATTTGGAATGGCACCTGTGCCCTTTGGTAAATAAGACTATCCGGCTTCCTAAGACCATTCATTCATTTCAACATTATTTTCTCTGAAGAGGCGAAATTCCACTGGCGAGTAGGCACTTTGGGTCATTGGGGAGGTATCTGCTTCACTAGGCTAGATGCTAAGAAATGACCTGGCCACAGACTGGCCAGCACTTTGGATACGAATCAGTGGCTGATTGTGCACCCGAGTTTTCCTGCGCCTAGATTTCGCCGGCTGGTTTCTAAGAGATAGGATTTGTTCCGGTATTTTAAACGGGAACAAATTTGGAAGCCTCAAATACTAACAGCCCAAAACAACGTGGCGAAAAAACATAAAACCGGGGTTATTCATAAAAACTCACGTCAGCATGAAGGCCCTTCTTCTGGATGTCCCTTACCTGAGCCCTGCTCCCGTCTGCCGTTGGCGGACGGGAGCAGGATACGAGCAGGTGGGTTGTGTGAGATTTGTCATCTCACACAACCCACCATAGCAGAAAACATTCTTTCAGGACGTCACCTGCCTTAGGGACGAATTGGTCCACCGGACATTCATTTGCCCCTCACTCAACGTAGACGATTTTGTCTGCATTTGTATGTGGGCAGGGGCGTAGCCAAAGCCTCCCATGGGTGGTCATATGGTTTACAAAAGCCTCTTGATGGTGACCACCCCCACAAAAAAATATATCGCCGGATATAGCTCACCTGTAAACAAACTTTACCAAGCTGGGAGCGCAGGCTTGAGAAAAGCCCTGATGGTGAAAGGCTCCTCCCAAAAACAAAGCTTGGATATAGCTCAGCTGTAAACGAGGGGCATCGCTTTTTGTTTTTATGTTTATTTTCATTTTTTAATCATAATAGAAATAGGATTCAAATCTACCTCAAAATCATTTCTGGTTGTATTTTGAAGTTAGTAAACTGCAGAAAGCAAACGTTGAACGACTACGTGCAACAAATCACCGGTGCCCAATGGCTCACCGGCGCAGTCAACATTTCCCGGAACTTTGATCCGTCAAAATGTGCAACAGGCTTATTATATATGGCACCTGGTCTTCACATAAGTTTATCACAATGAGTTCCTTTCGTTTTCAAAGATCGTAATGAAAGGGCCGCTTTTCTGGAATAAAGCGTTCTTAAACCAACTTTTTCTAGAGTTGGGAGGAGCTAGAGCCTTTTTGGGTGAACTAGGCCCCAGCCCCGGGCTCCTGGGTCCTGGACCCCCCCCCCCAAAAAAAAAGCTTCCCGAGAGCAATCCTCAGCCATTTCAATAAGGACCTTGAGATTATCTAAGGCCAGTGGTATGCTTGGTCATCAGACAACTTAGAAATGACTCCTCGTAATATAAGGTGACAACCCTGAGCCCATCCAGCTTTGCTCGGCACAAATTTATAAAGTTTCACAAAAACGAGATAGTTTTTGCGTCTTGTGTCCGTAAAAATTGTCTCAAAAGTTTTGTTACGAGGCTGGATATGTTCCTACTGCGTTACTAGAGTCGAAGTTGCAATAAATGCAGCCCTTCTCGTCATATTATCTATTAGTGTTTCCAGACGAAGTGACTCGCAACGTTGCAGATGTCCATAAGCTACATCGGCCTTCAAAATGGAGTAAAAAAAAGGTACAGCGGGGCAAGGTTTATTACCAAATATGACTACATCTGTTGTTACAAGACAAGAATCACGCATGTGTTATATCAAGAGATGCATCACAACTGCTCTCTTTAACGTAAGGCGCAACATGGAGCGCCACCCAGCCGCGAAGAAGTATGCTCCACCTCCAGCACCTCCACCTCCAGCTCCACCTCCCGTAAATCGACTGCAGACACCAACTTTGAGAGAAAAAGGGTCAAATCCGGGAGAAACCCTATCTATTACAAATCTACACTACTGAAATGCTCTTGTCAGTAAGAGTCACGACAGTGCCAGTACGGCCCGCATCTGGTCATGGCCAATTGAACATCATTCGCTCTCAAATTATATGCTGGTTCCATCACATCTAATTCGACTTGATAGATCAGACGTGGTTTTAATTGTTCGTTGCACAAGTAAAAGCTAACTTCAAGTCGCATTTTCCAGATAACCTCACAATTCGGCTACTTATATATGTTAAATACGCGATATAGAAAATGAAATAATCATTGGATGAAGCATGTGGTAATGGCCAACTTCGTCGGATCGGAGAGGTCACGGTGGACACGCATTGATAATTTGCCGTTGAAAAGCTCTTATATGCCTGCATTGTCCACACATTATGATATTGATTGTTTGGAAAGCCCCAACCCCCCCCCCCCCCCCCCCTTCTGAGCCCCGGGACTGACGGCATGCTACAGTCGCGAAAACGTTACAATGGTGTCGCTGTAACGGCACCCTTGGTCCAAAGGTTGTGTCGTTTGGTGCAACAAACATGGTGTTCCTTCAATCTAACGATTAACGGTGGTTGTATAACCGTGCGCTTTTACCCAATCTGGCTACCGGTTAACAGCTGCGGTGCTCCCGGCGTCGATCTGCGAGAGAGATCGCAACGCTAGATAACCTGAGATGTTGAACGCATCACGAGGCTTCCAACACTTTTGTATTTTTCTCTTTTCCCTTTCTCCCTCCGATTACGTTGCCTATACTACTATTACGTTGCCCAAACTACTGCTCCCATATTAATCCAAAGCGCCTCATGAACGACGGTAGTGGCGCGCATTCACGGCTTATGGTTGATGTGGGGTGATGCGTGGGACTTACGGGCGTTGATGTGTGTTTGAGGGCTGTTAAGGGACTTGTCTCTTCAACTAGGTACGTTGGTATGCATGTAGGCAAACGCCTGTGCACACAGAAATGCGATTCGGTCACTATACCATGTAAAAAAGGGTCATTTACATGAAGGTTATCGTTAAATCGCGAACTCGTAATATGAGCTAGGTTTATCATCAGCACCGGCTGCCGGCTGGTGCCGGTGGTGCTAAATGGATCATTTAATGATTTGCTGGTAGGTGGATGTGAACCTTTGCAGTGCCTTAAGATATAGGTATTTGCGTGCTCAGTTAGCCTTATATTGGTATTGTTTTAGGTCTCCTCAATTTAATTGGGCCATGGCTGCCCAATGCATGGGTAATAACTTGGTTGCTTGATTTTTGTTCTGTCCCTTGACATTATTTAACTGTGTTAAGAATCAAACTGGTCCATAGTGCTCAAAGTCGCCTTGATATGACAATGCAGCCACAGTTATGGCTGTACATGGCACACACAATGTGATGCTGTTGTGTGTCAGTCATCATTCATTCAGAGGTGTCAAAGCCAGTCTCAAATATATGATGATGTGTTTTTGTCATAAAATTGCTGTGGCATGGTTTTGCCTGTTTACAGTTAGGGTGCTTATTGCTTCTTATTTTGCCCATTTATGAGAATATGTGTCAAAAGTGGCAGCTATGTATATTTGTTTCAGGTTTTTGCACTCATATTGGGGTATTTGGATGACTATATTTTCCAGAAGTAATTATTTAGCTAGTACATATTGGTTATCACTGACCTATCAGTCGTCATTCCTCCGGAGTCAAGTAAGATTTGCATCGAAGAAGAGAAGGAGGCAAAGAAACATCCTGGAAAAGGTGGGGCTGTGTAATGTTTGTGCTGATGTGCTTTATGACACTTGTATAGCCTATATGCTTTAAATTTATCATAAATTGAATTTATCTTGCAATATTGATGCACCTTGGTCTGTCAGATATATTTTTGATGTTCATGCATGGCTTATGTATCCCTTCAAGCACATAAGTTTATATTCAGTTGGAGGGCTCATGCCTCACCTCTATCCCTCTTTGAGAAAAAGTGGGCTAGGGCTGCGGAAATCTGTTTTGTTGTATATTTTGGGGTATGTCTTTTATTTTTCTGTGTTCTGACCCCTCCCCCCACATACACATGATTAATTTGATAACCCTATGCAGGCTGTTGGCTATTTATGTCAACTGTGTCAGGTTATGTCATGTCAAGCCCTTTTATGTTTTGAGCCACTTCCTGGTTCTGAGACAGTCACACCACAGCCAGCATCCAGTGCACATCATGTGACAATGCACCATATGATGGCTGACCCAAGCTTGCTACCTGTGCGACTGTGACCTGCACACAACATAGTGACCTTCCGAGCAACATGACATACTGTGACCTGCCGTCTGTTGTACTGTGACTGCTGTCTGTTGGACGGTGACCTGCCATCTGTCGAGCGTGACCCAAGTCTGCCCTCTGCTGGGGTGTCACCCGAGCTTGCTGTATGTCGGCCTGTGAATTGCCGTTCGGACTGTAACCCACCTCTGTTGGAACCTGACTCGAGCCAGCTGTCCGTCACCTTGACTGAAGCCAGTTGTCTCCGTGATGTCTCTGGCGTGACTGTGACCGGAGCCGGCCATCCCCACTGTGACTGTGACTGTGACTGTGACCGTGACCGGAGCCGGGTCGGCCGCCAGATGGACCGCCGAGAGCAGCCCGTCTGGACGCGGCCGCAGGGCTCGGAGGCGCCGCAGCTGCACCTCTACAACAGCCTGAGCCGGCGCAAAGAGCCGTTCGTGCCGCAGGCCGGCCGCCGCGTGCTCTGGTACAGCTGCGGGCCCACCGTCTACGACGCCTCCCACATGGGACACGCCAGGTCAGGCTCTCTGCGTGCGTCCACCGAATGCATGAAACGTACCTGAGCGACATGGGCTTGGCGCTTTCGCCGCGCTACCTCACTGCACGTAGCGCTGCCCTGGACTGCTCTCTGCTTAGCGAGTCAGGAATCCTAGCATACTGTTCTTTCTCGGATCGCTTTGAACCGTCTAGGATGAATAAAGCGGGTGAGCTTACAAGGTACGAACCTTCATCCACGTTGCCGAGACGGATACCGAAATGCCGGCTTCGTACGATACTGTACGTTCCACGACTGCAAGAGCAGCCCTAATGCTATGGTGGCCTCAATCGTCGTTCGGCGTCCCAAGAAACCCGCACAGCACTGAAGTAGCAGAATACCGTGTCAAAGTTGCCTATTGGCCTTTAAGATGCGCAAGTTTGCACTTCGCAGATTCTCCTCATCCAGTGCTGGGTGTCATGCCAATGGGCGGAGTCATTGTCCCACACTCGAATCCAGCGAAGAGTAGAGGTGTCGTTAAGCCGTGGCTGGTCCCTCCGAGTGCCGTCCTGCCCGACCGCTGTACATCTCGTTCGTCATCAGGTCGTACATCTCGTTCGACATCCTGCGCCGCGTGATGACCGACTACTTCGGCTACGACGTGACGTACGTGATGAACGTGACGGACGTGGACGACAAGATCATCCGACGCGCCCGGCATCAGCACCTGTTGCGGCAGTACGCGGCTGACATCACCGACCTCCGACGCATGGTGGACGACTGCGCGCTGGCCCTCCAGGTGAGACGGGCTGCCGCCACGCGAAGGGCAATGGGGGACCAGAACGAGCCCTGGCGCTCCAGGTGAGACGGGCTGCCGCCACGCGAAGGGCAATGGGGGACCAGAACGAGTCCTGACGCTCCAGAGGAGACTGGCCGGCCGGCCGACCGGCGCCGCTCTGGGGGAGATGGGATGAGTATGAGTCCTGACGCGTCCGGCAGTGCGCCACACGGAACTGGACAACGTTCTTATGTTGTTTGTTCAGCACCTCAGGCAGATGAATTGCAGACCTGAACTTCCTGCTCAGGACCTCGGTCAGCTGACTGTCCTGTGTGTTCCCATATCCGTGACAGCTGCTTTGCTCTGCCTTCGACAGAAGTACTCGAAGAAGGCGGCCGCCGAGAAGGACGCGGACAAGCGCGACATGCAGCGCCGCCTTGTAGATCGGCTCTCGGCGGCGATCGACAAGGTCGAGGCCATGGTCAAGGAGGGCGGCGACGCCAACCTAAGCCAGGCCAAGCAGGTGCGCTGTCGCCGGGGACCGGGGGAGGGGGAACAGTGACCGAGCTGTGCCGTCCAGAGCTGCCCTTACTGGAGAATCTGCGGCTAATGTCCATTACTGGGGTGCTTCCAGCTTATGTCGACCTGTCTATGTGTTCTGACTTCGCACGTCGCTGTGCTGGTACAGCTACTTGCTGTTGATATTGCCGTTGCGGCCGCTGACGAGGCTGTTGCACCTGCTGACGTTTACTATCTGCTGAGCGTTGACCACGCTCTCATGGCCGCTGACAGCTGAGTCGGCCAGCTGAGTCGATGACGTCACCGCGGCTGCCAGCTGTGCTGTCGCACCCACTGACGGCTTGCCGTTGCAGCTGCTGCTGAAGGAGGCGTCCGACCCGCTGGCCGAGTGGCTTGACAGCCGGCTGGGCCACACGGTGACTGACAACGTCATCTTTGCCGATCTACCGCGCCACTGGGAGGCCGAGTTCCACAGCGACATGGCGGCGCTGAATGTAAGATGCTCCGCCGGCGCCGCTCCCCCGGGGCCGTGTCGAGACGAGCCCTTTGGCGCTGGCTGGCGCGGTGGCGGTGCTGAACGTCAGACGCTCCGCTGGCGCCGGCTCCCCCGGGGCCGTGTCGAGACGAGCCCTTTGACGCTGGCTGGCGCGGTGGCGGCGCTGAACGTGAGACGCTTCGCCGGTGCCGGCTCCCCCGGGGCCGTGTCTAGACGAGCCCTGTGACGCCAGCTGGCGCGGTGGCGGTGCTGAACATGAGACGCTCCGCCGGCGCCGCTCCCCCGGGACCGTGTCGAGACAAGCCCTGTGACGCCGGCTGGCGCGGAGACGGTGCTGAACGTTAGACGCTCCGCCGGCGCCGGCGCGCCCGGGGCCATGTCGAGGGAGCCCTGTGACACCGGCTGGTGCGGTGGCGGTGCTGAACGTGAGACACTCCGCCGGCGCCGGCTCCCCCGGAGCCGTGTCGAGACAAGCCCTGTGACGCTGGCTGGCGCGGTGATAGCCGCGTGATCTGCGTCCATCTCTGGGCGGAGAGTCGCGGAGATCGGTCCCAGCCGCGCGGTTGGACTCCTGTTTAGCGTCTTCGACTGTCTCCGTCTGCGGTGTCTGTGGCCATTGGTTGTGGGCAGGAATACCGTCCGCCCGCTCGGGGCCAGGTTCACGTACCCCTGCTAAGCTTGTCGCCTTCGTGCGCGGTGTTCGCTCCCGACGTCTCGCTGCGCAGGTGGGGTGGTTCGGTGTACGAAAATGCCGTGATTCGGTCAATCTGAGATGAACTTCGCCTGCCGTATTGCTCTCCCTGTGAACGAGTCGTCGGCACTGTCGCGGTGGTGTCAGACAGCAGTCCATGCCGTAAGGCTCGCCAGCCCGCTCGGCCCGCTTCGCCGTGACGCGGCGTCCCTGCTCGCGACAGGTGCTGCCGGCTAACGTGGTGACCCGGGTCAGCGAGTACGTGCCCGAGATCGTCGACTACATCGCCAAGATCATCGAGAACGGGCTGGCCTACGAGTCGCACGGCTCCGTGTACTTCGACGTGGGCCAGTTCGACGCCGACGACCGCCACCACTACGCCAAGCTGGTGCCGGAGGCGTATGGCGACAGCGCGGCGCTGCAGGAGGGCGAAGGTGCGTGCCCCTCACATAATCCCCCTCAGATGCCCGGTGCTACCGCTCCTCAGATACCTCCCCCTCCCCCTCCCCCCCTGCCGCATGCTCACCGTTGGCCTGGCTTGGGGTGCTGCTGGGTGCGGACGTTTGAGTTGGCTTGTGTTAGGTGATGAAAGTGGCCACCGGTGCCGCCGGTGGCTTCCCTTGTCATGAGGCAAAGTGCTGAGATGTAACCCGCACTCAAAGGCGTTTGTTCGGGGAATGACTGGAAGACCCCGTATCAACTGCTTGTGGGCGAAGATGTAAGCTGAACGGTGGTTTCGTTAAAAGCTCGTCTGTATGCATGAGTTTCGCAGCTAAGTAAGTGTCAAGGGTTTGCAGCCGTGTCATACGGTCGATAGACAGCCGTATCCGGCGGTGATAACACGACCCAAGGTGTCTCCGTTCACACTGAGAATTGACTCGTCTGACCTGCCCGACCTTCTCGCTGACCCGCCTGACCCCTCACGGACGCGCCCGACCTCTCACCCACCCGCCTGACCCTCATCACTGATTCGCCTAACTTGTCTGACTTCTCACCGATCCGCCTAACCCTTCACTGGCCCCTCACTGACATCTCACTGACCCCCTGCCCCGCCTGCTGCAGGCGACCTCAGCGTCTCCGAGGACCGGCTGAAGGAGAAGCGGTCGCCGAACGACTTCGCGCTGTGGAAGTGCTCGAAGGCGGGCGAGCCGAGCTGGCCGTCGCCGTGGGGTGCCGGCCGGCCCGGCTGGCACATCGAGTGCTCGGTGATGGCGTCGGCCATCTGCGGCCCCAGCATGGACATCCACACCGGCGGCTGTGACCTCAAGTTCCCGCACCACGACAACGAGCTGGCGCAGGCCGAGGTGGGCCGACACCACGCCGAGGCCGGCCCTGGGCTTAGACAGCGCCGGAAAAGGCTGATGCCTTGGGCTTAGATAGCGCCTGGAAAGGCCTTGTGCTTAGAGAGCGCGGGGCCTGAGAAGACTGGCAGGGCCAGTGGCGGAACGCTCTGAATATCTGAGGGAAATGTCGCAATGGCTCAGGGTGGCATGGTCGTATTTCGCCATCCCTAGCTATATTCCTCGGCGTTTCCCCATTGAAATCATGCTGTGTCATTTCTGTGTTTTGTCCAACTTCTGTTACATGCGTTCTGTACTTGTAATGTTGGCTGGGTTTACTGGGGACGCCATGTTCCAGCTGCCTTTAGAAGTTACAGACCAGTAGGTAGCCATGGCAGTAACATCTGGACCCCAGCCCGACACGAGCACGAGCACTGGCCTCGTATCCCGGCTAACCACGGCGCTGCGGGGCCGCAGGCCTACTTCAACAACGACAACTGGGTGCGCTACTTCCTGCACTCGGGGCACCTGACCATCGCCGGCTGCAAGATGTCCAAGTCGCTGAAGAACTTCGTGACGATCAAGGACGCGCTGCAGCGCCACACGGCCCGTCAGCTGCGACTGGTGTTTCTCATGCACGCCTGGAAGGACACGCTCGACTACAGCGAGCACACAATGGACGTCGCTAAGAATTTCGAGAGGACGGTTAATGTGAGTATCCGGCCGGCCATCTCCGGGTGGGTCTGGCAGGTCAGAGGCTCGGTCAGTTGCCTGTGGAAGGGTGCGGCTCAGCATCAGCCGCTACTGACGCTTGTTAAGGTCCGCGAAATGTGACCAAGGCCGTACTGACTGCACTAAGCCTTCGTTGGAATGCTAGTCACTATCGCATCTGATCATCTCTAATTGAAGTTTATCACCCCTTTTCTCTTACAAGCAAGGCAGCTCTGCTGCATAAATGAATCTATTTTGTTGCACAGGTGCTTATCATTAGACATAATTGTTTAGTGTTGTTTGTCGAGTATGCATAAATCCTGTTTATTTCGTTTTTCCCGGGGCCAACTTTTGTGCGTGTACATGCGCACAAGCGCATGTATTCTGCCTGGCCGAGTGGTCTACCTGCTAATGGTGTCCCTGTGACTGGTTTGCTCTCCGTCTGAACCGGCAGGAGTTTTTCCTGTACGTCCGCTCCGTGCTGCGGTCGGCGCCGGCCGGGGTGGAGTTCTTCCAGAAGTGGGGCAGCCGGGAGCTGACGCTGAACGGCACGCTCAGCGAGACGCGTGCTGGCGTACACGCCGCCCTTTGCGGTGAGTGGACCGCCGCCGCGCCCACGCTCGCCGGGCTGCGGCTGGGCAGGACTCGGGGCTCGAAGGGGGCCGCGGACGGTGTCGGTGCGCCGAGCCGTCCTGGAACTGGAGTGACGCCGTCACTCTCTCTTGTGACGTCTGTCACGCGCGTTGTCTTGCTACTGCCCGTTTGTCTATCATCTGTCACGCCTGTCACAGCTGTGCGTCTCTGCCAGGGGTGTAGTTTCGCAGCCATTTAGTTGCGGAAATACAGAAGAAAAAAATTATATCCAGCTTTGACCCCTTTCCCCCTCAAAGTTGGTGGGCTGGAGTTCACTATCCCAACTGAACAGGAAACTACACCCGCGTCTCCTGGCCTGTGGTACATAGTCCGTGGCAGCGGCCAGGCTGCGGCGGGGCGCCGTCGGCCGGCAGTGGGACCGGCGCCGCTTGCGTGACCACCGTCTCGCCCGCCACAGACAACGTCGATACGCGCGCCTCGCTGGACGCGCTGCGCGAGCTGGTGTCCGCCTGCAACAGCTACATCGGCGAGGCTAGGGCGGACGGCCGGGTGCCTAACCGGCAGCTGCTGGCCGACGCCGCGCAGTACGTGACGCACGTGCTGCGCGTGTTCGGGGCGGTGCCGGCCGGCGGGCCGGCTATCGGCTTCCCGGCCGAGGGAGACGCCGGCAGCGCCGACGTGAGTGGAGGTGGACCGGGCGCGCGGCGTCCCCGAGCAGTTGTGGAAGACGGTGGCGGCTGGTGGTCGTAGCGGGTTGTCTTGTCGTATTGAGATCGAGGATGTGTGGGTGTGGGGTTCGCGGCATGTTGTGCAGAGGTGTTCACATTTGGCCGGCCTAGTATCTGTTAGTAACGTTTTCCGTGCGCTCAAATAGGTGATCTTGCATCTTTTTAGTGGGGTTACGGCATGCAAGAACCGTTCGCCAATGCTAAATTATCAGACGTGTTTCTTTTGTTGTCGCTTGTTTCTGCAACATGCGTCACTGTTTCAATGACCCGTTGGGTGGGTGCTGCCGCGCCCGGACGTCCCGTCGGCTGCGGGTGGCGCGTCGTTCCCCACGTGCATGGGGGGTGCACCCCGACCGTCGCCGACGGCCAGCCGAGCGTGGCCTGACCTGGCCTGACCCGGCCTGACCCGGCAGCTGGAGACGCTGGTCATGCCGTACCTGGACGTGCTGGGCCGGTTCCGGGAGCGCGTGCGGCAGACGGCGCGCCAGCACCAGGTGCCCAGCGTGCTGCTGGAGTGTGACCGCGTCCGTGACGAGGACCTGACCGAGCTGGGCGTGCGGCTGGAGGACGGCGGAGGTGAGACGGCTCGTCACACGGCCTGTCCGACTGGGGCCGCCGCTGGAGTGCGCGCCGCTCCGGGGCGCGGCATGTGGCCGGATTGTGAGGCGCACTCTCGCGGTGCAGGAAAGGACAGGGGTCAAGTGCGGGTTAAGATGTCTGATTTTAGTGAAGGCAGCTCAGAACGCAAGAGGTGTGTTGAAGCGACATGGTTCCCGATGGTACAAGTTTCTTGGCGGGCGACGCTGCCAGCTTCGATGGTACATCTTTCCGAGTGGGCGACGCTGCCAGCCTTGATGGTATATCTCCACGAGCGGGCGACGCTGCCAGCCTCGTCGGTATATCTCCATGGGCGGGCGACACTGCTAGCCACGATGGTTCATCTCCATGGGCGGGCGACACTGCCAGCCTCGATGGTATATCTCCCCGAGCGGGCGACACTGCCAGCCTCGATGGTACATCTCCATGGGCGGGCGACACTGCCAGCCTCGATGGTATATCTCCACCAGCGGGCGGCACCGCGAGCCTCGATGGTTCATTTCCATGAGCGGGCGACACTGCCAGCTTCGATGGCTGGGGTATAAATCGCCGAGATGAAACACACCTGGGGAGACGGTTCAGACAAATCCGCATGGGAACTGTGCGAGATGCGAACGGGCGTTTTAGCGCGTATTTTCCGCTACGTGAACATCGGCGTTTGGAAGTCCGTGGGATGTGTTAAGTGGCATTTGGGCTAGCGTGTCGACTCGGCTGTACTAGGCTCCAGCTGCCTTCTCCGCTGCCGCTGAGCCCGCTCACGCTGTTTCGGCCGTCATCAGGCGAGACTGTGTTCAAGCTGGTGGGGCGCGAGACGCTGCTGCGCGAGCGGGAGGAGCGCACACGTCAGGAGCAGCAGCGCCGGCTGGAGCAGCAGCGCCGCCAGCTGGAGAAGCTGCGCCTGGAGGAGGAGCGCGAGGCGCAGCGGCGCGTGCCGCCGCAACAGATGTTCCGCGCCGACGACAAGTTCTCCCGGTTCGACGAGAAGGTGAGAGGCGCGGGAGGGTGCGGGCGGTGGCCGGAGAGAGGGACGAGGTGGACGGTGGTGGCCGGAGAGAGGGACGGGGTGGACGGTGGTGGCCGGAGAGAGGGACGGGGTGGACGGTGGTGGCCGGAGAGAGGGACGGGGTGGACGGTGGCGGCCGGAGAGAGGGACGGGGTGGACGGTGGTGGCCGGAGAGGGGGACGGGGTGGACGGTGGCGGCCGGAGAGAGGGGCAGGGTGGACGGTGGCGGCCGGAGAGAGGGACGGGGTGGACGGTGGTGGCCGGAGAGAGGGACGGGGTGGACGGTGGCGGCCGGAGAGAGGGACGGGGCGGACGGTGGTGACCACAGCACAAATTGTCCAGCGAGTGACAGTCATGTGGTTTCCTGTAGAGCTCCGTTCTGCCGTTGAATGTGAATGATTTGCAGATGGGCGTACGTTTGTGTCATTGGCTGCTTCAATAAATATATCACAAATTTTATATTGAATACATTACACGCGGTCGGAAGGCGGTAGACAAAAACTCTGAGCGGCGTTTCTGCGGTGAGTACAGTCGCACAGTAGATGGAAGTTTTGCTGTTTCCTTGCTAGGCAAAAAGGCGAAACAATGCGAGATGGTTCGGTTGTAAATGGGAACGAGGTTGTAATCAAAGAAGATTGGGAGTAAAGAAGTGCAAAGAGGAAAACTTAGTGAGCTAGTGAACAACGGTGTTGACAACAAAAGATGATATTTGCTCTGGCAGAACCCCTGTTGCCTTTCACTGGCAGAGACGCTTGGCAAGTCCCTTGCGCATTGTACAATCGTGATGACTGCGCTGTGAACCATAATTTTCTAGAACTCCTACGTCAGTGAGTTGGAGGGGTGGGCACAACGTGCAGACGGGTAAAACCAGCATCCACACATCCGACGTTGGGTTGGTACCGCCGCGCTGTATTGCGTGCTGCCTGACCGGTTTCAACCCCGCAAGGTTGGAGCAGCACCGGTTTTGCCCGTTAGCGGCGTGAAAGACGCTGTGCCCTCCAGCCCGACCGAGAGCCGTGGCAAGCCGCTTGCCTGCACCAGTGGGTGGCCCTTTCATAAGTCTCGCCGTGGTGAAATCCGCAGGAACCACAGGTCGGCCGCGTGTGGTGATTATGTGCTAGACTGTTGAGTGTATGTTTGTTGCCGTTTTAAGATGTACAATGTCGGCAGTTTCTACGTTGTGCGGGGCTTGAGGTAAACAAGAGAGCTCGGGGCACATACATAACACACGCGGAACTTAAAAGCAACATATCAGTAGAAGCTGATTTGTGAGCATGTAAGCGTGTTGGGTGTGTGAATGTTTGCGTCACATGGTTTCGGTGTTTTTGTCAGGGTATGCCCACGCATGACAAGGACGGGAAGGAAATAAGCAAAGGACAGCTGAAGAAACTACTGAAGCTCTACCAAGCGCAGCAGAAGAGATACGACGAGTTTCTCGCCTCTCAAAACAAAGAGTCGTAGCATACGAACAGGACCACGCCATGATGCTTGCTGGGGAGTTGCACGGTGACCTGTTGCGCATCTGTTGCAAACAGTGGAGATCGCACCTTTTAAAAATGCCAATTTGTTCTCGCCTCGGTGGAAAAATGATGTGTTGTTCGGATGAGACGTCGCTTTTGGACCAGTGGTTGGGGGATGGTGGGCGGGGCGCCTCGTGTGCTCCGCTTGGGCCCTGCAAACGTTGCTTTAAGTCGGGAGAACTCCTGCACTGCGTTGGGTTTGTGAGCTCTGGTCAATATATTTATGAGAACCATTGATGCTTAATGCGGTGTTTACAAATGATGAGCTGAGAGGTTCTATCGGTGCCTGCTAAACGATTGAGCGGGGTTTCGAGGCGGGAGACCACCAGCGCTTTGCATAGGTGGCGCCACTGGAGCGGTCGCCAGGTGCCGCTGTCAGCTGGCGCGCCGACGCTGGTGACGGACGAGCGTGTACTAATCTCGAGGATCGTCGCAAAGGTACAGGCATGAGCGGTGGCATCAGTAATCATCAGGCCGTGATTATTACAATTTAATGTAAATTGAAACGACCAAAGGCTAAGCGAAGGAAAAGACATTTTAAAAATCAAGCACTAGCATGATAAAAACTGCCTATCAGGATTATATCACGTTTCTGGCTGCGTTCGCCAGCAGGGGAGTAAGCGATAACTGGTAAGTTTAAAGGAAAGCATAACGGCGGTTGAAAAAATGGTGCCTGAAAAACTGCTAAAGTTACGAAGGTCATGATACAATATTCGCGGAGTGACCTCAGCAGCCGTTACGCTCACAAAACCCCTCATAGTACAATTTGAATGAAAGAAGGCTAAAAAACAAGCAACGAGCGTCGCGCAGACGGTAAAGAGGCAAAAAGCTCCCCAGAGACGGGTAAGGGATGGAAGCCGGTGCGTGCAAATCTGAAGCAGGCCTGTGGGGAGGTAGGACGTAAATATCAAAATAGGCTCGTTGACGTGAAAAATAAAGGAACAGCAGTTTTGAAAATATGCTAAAAAGTAAGACAAACATGGCACGAATGCAATATTCGACGAGTATGGCATGACCACGCGTGCATCGATGGAAATCGCAAGGTTTTTGAGCAAGTATTATCAGCGAATATTTCATAAAGAGGATAGAAATGATATTATCATCCGAACTAGCCGTGCGGAGCAGGAAATGCTTCCTCTAACATTTAGTTATGGCGGTATTATGGTGCTGGATGACGGGGAGGAAACCTTCGTCTGGCCTATTTACAGAGGAGGAGACTCCAAGAAATCCTGCAATTACACACCAATATTATTTACATGCATTTGTTGCAAGCTGATGGAAGGGATTCTGACATCCTCATTTGTCAGAATTTTTCAGAATTTGTCAGAAGAATGGAGGATTTCTCAGAACCAGGCTGGCAGCCACTGTCATCTTGAATTTTGGTCCAGTTTCAGTGTTTTTCTCGATGACTCGGAGGGTCGTGTGGCAATGTTTTCAGGGGTTTTCTATGACAAGGAGTCCATTTCTATGATTATATTTCACTATGTGGACAAATTCAAGAGCCCATTAGAGGCCATTGAGGGCCAAATGAGCCAATGTATATAATAGCCGTATAATAGCCGTATGAGCCAATTGAGGGCCAAAGATCAAAGATGATCACGAACAGCGAAAACCACCTAAATTCAACGATATATGTCGTTCGCTGTCTTCTCATACCATCGTAAGGGAACCACTCACAGAACCTGCATGTGTTACGAACTATGATAATATAAGCATGTGCAGTATACAGAACGCATATACTTAAAAGAGCACGCTCTTCAGTTGGTTGTGTACGTGCAATCGCCATCCTTACGCTTCGTGTCTGAGACCCTGTAATTCAATCACTGTGAGCTTTTGTCGGAAAGCTTCTATGCATCTGGTTTTATGTAGCTAGGAAAGCCAAATTGGTTTGGCTGCTACTTGTGCGACTTAACACTCTTAGAATTATTTACGGTGGCCGCTGCCATCTCGAATGATGGTCCAGTTCGAACGTTTTATCTCGGCAAGTTGGACGCCTTTTCGGTATCGCTTTTAGGGATTTTTCGATGGCAGGGAGACAATCTCTGCAGTTGTCTTTAAGGTATGTGACCAAATTTAAGGTTAAATCGGAAGTCAAAGGCGAAACTTGATCATGAATCACCAAAATCCCTTCTACTGATTGATATATGCCATCTGTTGTTTTTTGTACTCAAAGTAAGTGTGCACCTCGCAGCAGCAGCAGCTTGTTATCAATTATGATGATATGAACATGTGTTACATGCACTTCGTAGGAATTAAAGGAGTTCAGAATGCTTACATGAACATGTACTGTGATGTAAAGTGTCCCCTCAAGAATCTCTTCGCTACCAAGCGATACGCATGAGTGGCACACAACTCTGCCAGGACGGGATAGCTTACCTCACAAATCATGCTATTCTAGCTTTATATCGTGGAGTAGAAAAAGTAACGCAAGAAATCTTTGAGTGTTCATATCGCGAACTCCAAAAGTTACCTTCGTCCCATTGTAGTGACTTTGACTTGAAGTGTTACTTGACTAGTTGACTCGAAGTGATGATATGTCTGCTATCTAGGAAACAGTATAAGCCGAAAGACAGCCATATCCACGCAGCTGGGGATAGGTCAAACATTGTACACAGCGAATAAGTATCCTAAAATTGCGTTCAAGCAACAGTTAACACGCGCTCGGGTGAGGGAGTCAAATTCCCCCCCCCCCCCTCCCGAGGGTTTTCCAGAATGGTTTCCGAACGGCCCAGCGTAGCCGCGCCAAATTTTACATAACTGTAGACAACTGAATACCGGATCGTTTGGCGAAAAAATTAAATGCACCTTGTAAGGTCGCTGACCTTTGGCAGGTCAAAGTCAGGCCATGGTTTCAGCGAAGCCAATTTTTTAGGAATCGTTCAATCTGATGCAACAACGGAGTGTTAGACGAAGCCATACATCTCTGAAATGCTTTCGTAGACAACACAACAATTGAATGAGTAAACTGTATTGACCTAAGGTCAGGTATAAAAGTCAGACCAAGGTCAAATCCAACTTGTTTTATTACTCTAGGGCTCGCTGTATGAAATAGTTTCTGGTGGTCATTTCGAATTTATTGATAGCAGGAGCCATATTCCACATCTTTCATGGGCGTCTTAGAGGTCAGAATAGGTCGTTGACCCAAAATGATCCAGGCCAGCATTTGGCTTTTAGGAGTATACTGCCAAGCGCAATCTTTGTCGGTTATTTAAACGCAAAGCTCAGAGCAATGTTGCATGATTTTGGTCGCCACAGCCTTCAAAAGGTCAAACAAAGTCACTGACCTTGAATGAGCGTTTGACCTTTTGCTTTGAAGCAGTTATCTAGGTTCTGGGGCACTTTGGAGACCAACCTGCAATTTGACCTTGTTTGACCTTATTTAACCCGAAGATCACGACCTAGCAACCTCAAACTTTACCTAAGTGAATTCACGTGCAGGTCGACATACCTTAAAAATTTGGTACATCTAGCTCCCGTAGTTCTCGAGATCTTAGGAGGGTCAAAATGACCTCCCCACCCGAGCGAAGGGTATGCAGTCGGCCACCCGGGCGCGTGTTAAAAAACCTCTGGGGCCAGCACAATGAGGTACATTCTCAAGGCAATGCTTCCCCTTTTTCTTCGTGGCAGGTCAACTATGCTTACTCATTGAGATAGGATGTGAGACAGATAAAGCACCTTCCCCAGCCTGCCAGGGGTATGGAGCTACTGGCTGCCGCGCACGCCTGGTGACACTCGGGCCAACGAGCCGCAGCACCAGCAGACCAGACGTTGGTTGACTTCGGTCAGCAGCTGTACCACGTCGTCTGGCCAATTCCTTGGATCGCATGAGGCCTGGCTGAAAGTTTGGGCGTTCGACTGGCTCACTACGCTCTTAGCCCCATCCCCTATGAAGCTTTCCCTTGCCCGCCCCCCCCCCCCCCCCCCCGCTACCCCCGAAGAAGAGAACCTAGAGATATTACCAACTTCGGTTGGAGCGTCAAAGTCTCCACCAACATACCGCCCATATCAACAGCAGTAGCTGCTCCCGAAGCACTCCTAAATGTAGTGACCTGCAGCTTCAACGTTGAAATCCAGGCATGCAGCACTGCACGCTGCAGCTGCAACAGCCGCAGCGAAGGTGTTTAGAGCACAGACTACAAAAAGCGTTAATGAGAATTCGCATGCTTTGGCCGTTGTACTAGCAGACAAATGAGCATTGAAGACAACGAACGGGAACTGGGTGTACAAAGTGATGATGGCTATGAAACGCAAGAATGCAGGAGAGAAATGTGACAGGTTCTGGTTGATAGTACTGCACTCAAGGTCTCCTGGACAGCTCTGGGAGCGCATCTGACCGGTTAGGAGGGCAGAAATCGCCTCCGGTTATCTTGAGTGCTGAACTCGGCCTGGAGATCACAGCACTCTCATGGAGGGAGGCCCACAGACGGACGAGTTTGGTGCGCACGCCAATCGAACTGTCACCTAATACGGCCAGAAGGTCGGTGCCGTAAGAGCGTCAAGCGAAATGGCTGAGAGACCTGGTCCGTTTCTAAACAATTCGGAACACAGTTTGATATTTTTTTCTTATTGTGGTCTATTTCTTTTTCACCAAAGTTTTCCTCGGAAACAAAATAGTTTTGCATAATCTATAAGCGTAATATCACCTGCACAACCCGGGTGATCCACGCCATGTTTTTTTTTTTGTATCGGCTGACCAGGAAGGTTTTTTTCTCATTTCTTAGCACGGAGTAACGCGGCCGTCTGGCCCTAATGTTCATGCAAATTTCCTTTGCCATGGCTGGACGGGGGAGGCAGTCCTGGCCATCTTTTCATGGGTAATTGCCTGGACATAAAATAAACTAGAGGAAATACTGGGAGAAGTTCAGGAGGTGCATGTACAACATGCTCCTGTCCAGCACAACAAAGCTTTCCTAAACTAAATTTTGGCGCCAATAACCTTTGATCAGAAGTCTCCAAACCCATGAATTATTCAATAGGGCACAACAATAAGCTGCATCAATTTTCTACGCTTTATAGAACACATTAACATGGCATGATACCTTAGACATTTCTTGACAGTCCTCCGCAAAGTCACGTTCACGCCTCCAATCCGTTTTTGTCGGCTCGAGTTGTTCATTGTTTAATGCAACCCAAACCTCATATATATGTTGCGTTTGTTTCCGCATCCAGTCTTGCTTTATATGTACTCCAGTTAAAATTGATAGCTTGTGGGATGATGCAATCCACGAAAATATTTAACGATTGGTGATTATGTAAAATTAATGTCGCCATCTCTGACAAACCGATGATTATTGTCATTAATCTGGTCTAGCATCGAAAACCATTCAGTGGCTCCAAATATCATGTGACCATGATCTTTATGTTGAGGAGTCGGCGAGAACGTAAAAGGTAAAGCTTCTCTGCACCCATGTTTAACATTTAATCACGACGCAAAATTCCAGACCCTTTTTATCAGACGCAAACCCCATACCGACGCTTCCGCGAAACCGCATTGGCTCAACAGCTTTCTTCAGTCATCACTTATCAACACCTCGAGCTCCTGAACGCAGCGCAGCATCATGCTGGTGCGGGCCGGTACTGGCGGGAGAGGGCCGCGTCAGGACGTACCCTCAGAGCTCCGTACCCCCCCCCCCCCCCCCCAGCCAACCCTCACCGCGACGCGGCCGGCCGCCCCACGCACACGGCTCCTCTTCGGTGACCCCAATCCACGCACAGCCGGCGGCGGGGTGAACGCCTCGCTCTACCTCGCCCAGGGATGGGTGGCAGAACGCCGGGTGAATGGCTCCCCTTGTGGCGGCGCTCTTGCGCCGACGCCGCGCCGCATTGTGCCCGGATTCCAGCCGCCGAAAGTGCGCCGCTCAAAATGGCCGCAGCACCGGCGCACGCTCACGCACTCACGCACACACACATACACACACACTCACCACGCAATAGCCCTTTGTGAGGGCGACATCTGCGGCCGGTATTCAAGGCTGAAGCGCGCAGAAGCCGCCGTAATTGAGAACAAAAAGCGGTTACCGTGTCGTAACATCGGTGTCCCCCCCTCCCCCCCCCCCCTGTCGCTGCCCTCCCCGCTCGCTCCACTTTCAAATAGTTATTACCCGGGGACATGGCGCGTCGAGGACGGAGCGCGCCACGGCTGTCCTCCGAGATGGCGGGGACAATGTAGAGGAAGGACTGAGCTGCTGAAGTGACGGAGAAACCCAGAAGCGACCTGAGCTCCGAGCCTAAGGAGGCAGAGCAGCGAGGAGAGGCCTTACCTGAGTGTAGGGGGGGGGGGGGGGGTCACATGTTCGTCATCTCAGCAGAGCAAATGATCGAAGAAGAGCATGGACGCGACCTGACTCTATGAGCTGGTACAGGAGCACGCAACCGGTGACTTGGACAAAACAATAAGGCATAGGGAAGAACGCATCAGCTGACGTGATCCAGAGATCAGGATATGAGCGAGCTGGTCTCAATGTCGTAGCAGTCGTTATGTTCGGGAAAGGGCCGGTATGCATTTTTCAAAGAGTACAGACCTGTGGTCGTGTTAGTGTTTTTATTGACCTATCCTATAAGATGATTTGGATCAAATCATCTATAAGGTGATTTGGATCTCGCATTGAGGAAAGAGGAAAACATCAACACGGCTGGCAAGATTCCAAAAAGATAAAAAGGTATAAGCATGCCCAAAACCATCATGTAAGCAAGCTTGGCGCCAGCCGCCAAAAATCACAGTAAGTACTACGGGCGTAATGTCTGTTGTAACACACGCGGGCGTGTGTCGCCGCCAAAAATGACAGTAAGGACTACGGGCGTAACGTCTGTTGTAATACACGCGGGCATTTGTTGCCGCCAAAAATGACAGAGAGGACTACGGGCGTAATGTCTGCTGTAATACACGCGGGCATGTGTTGCCGCCAAAAATGACAGAAAGTACTACGGACGTAATGTATGTTGTAATAAACGCGGGCATGTATTGCCGCCAAAAATGGCTAAACGATATGTAAGTGAGATCATCAAAGCTCTATTCAGAGACCACCCAGCTGAACTATTTACTCTTAGAAAACAGCAAGAACATTGTTCTCACGATGATGGTAAAAGCATAAAACGACCCACACTTAGCTACCACAACGGAGCTTTCACGATCACCAAACCGCCACAGGCGATGGCGTTTCGCCGTCATAATTTTCTGTCCTTAGTCTTAGATTATAAATAACAAGATACCAAGGGTTCGATGCAAAAGGCACCTGGAACTGCATCCTGCGACGCAGCGACCCCATCTGGGTGTCACTGAACTACAGAGTGCACGCAGGCCCAGCGCAGCCCCTCGCTGCCCCGAGCGAGACGCGAGGCCGGCCCGGCGGCGCCGCTGTCAGCCGCCTGCTCGTGGGAAGCGCCGCCAGGCAATCCGCCCCCGGCACTGTCGCTGTCACAGCGCAGGCGGCGCACGACCCATATGCGTCCATCCCGTCCCGCGCCCCTCCCCCACGCCGTCCCCAGAGTCTGACCCCGCGCCCCGCAGGCGCGTCGACACGTACCGACGCGGACACACAGTTCAGGGCCGCGCCGGCTTTGCCACGTTGGGCACGATTCTGACGCGGCGCGTGTGCGTTGCGGCGTTTGTCACGCGGTGCTGTGACCTAGGACGCCGCCCTTGTGCCGTGGTCTGCTCCTGCGACCTCATCCTCATGCCGTGACCCGCTCCTCCGACTCCACCCTCAACCTATGACCCGTTCTGCCAACCCCACCCGTAACTCCGTGACCTGCTCCTCAGACCCCACCCTCACCACGTGACCCGCTCCTCCGACCCCACCCTCACCGTAACTCGTTCCGCCGACCCCACCCGTAACTCCGTGACCCGTTCCGGCGACTCCACCCTCACCCCGTGACCCGCTCCTCCGACCCCACCCGTAGCTCCGTGACCCGTTCCGCCGACTCCACCCTCACCCTGTGACCCGCTCCTCCGACCCCACCCGTAACTCCGTGACCCGTTTCGCCGACTCCGCCCTCACCCCGTGACCCGTTCCGCCGACCCCACCCGTAGCTCCGTGACCCGTTCCGCCGACTCCACCCTCACCCTGTGACCCGCTCCTCCAACCCCACCCGTAACTCCGTGACCCGTTCCGCCGACTCCACCCTCACCCCGTGACCCGTTCCGCCGACCCCACCCGTAACTCCGTGACCCGTTCCGCCGACTCCACCCTCACCCCGTGACCCGTTCCGCCGACCCCACCCGTAGCTCCGTGACCCGCTCCTTCTCCGTGTGTCAAAGGCCACTGACCCAGCCCGGAAGCGCCGCGCTCCGCTGATGCAAGCTGCTCCCGTCGTATTTACGCTGGCGGGAAAGACGTGCGAGATAGCGGGCCGGCGCGGGGCCGGTGGCAGGCGGCGCGGGCTGCCCAGCGGCCGCGCCTGCCCCCGGCCTTCCACGTCCGTCACCCGCCCGCGGTCAGCGGCCGCGCGGCGGCCGGGGTCACGCAAGAGTTGCCGGCTGCCTTGGCGCCCGCTCGCTCTCACTTTCACCGGCGCGACGGCACCACGCACTTTGTGCGTGCGACGCCCGCATACCCCTAGCCACTCCTCAAGGCTTGCGGTGAAAGTTGTTGACTGGCCCGACAGCCGGTGTGGGAGCGTCGCCGGCAGCCTGCGCCGGACGCCGCCTGTGCGAGCCCCGTGCGTGCCGATTCAAAAGGCTGTGATGCGGCCGCGAGCGTGCGATGCGCCGCGCCGGTCCGTCGCCGGCTGCCGGAGCAAAGTTCAGGATGGTGCGCTGATAGCGCGCGAGGCGGCGGCGGCGGCGGCGGCGGCGGCGGCGGCGCAGGTCTCGAGAGCTGGGGCGGACTCGGTTCGGGCGGACAGACAGACCGCGGCGTTGTGACAGGCGGCGTCGTTGCACGGGCAAGCTGAGGCACCGCCGGTGCCGCCGCAGTCAGTGATAAGCTTGTGATGATCGTAGGTGGAGCGCGAGTCATCTCTGAACCCAGTAGCATTTTACCGGAGAGGAAATGAATGGATCGCCTAAAAGGTTTGAGGGTCTAAGTTGGACTTGCGCCATACATATCAAATGTGATCATGGATCTGTGATAACGATCAAGATCGATGTCTAATGTTCTGAAGCATCGAAAGCGAAATCGAAATAGCAAAAATCGAAAGTTAACGAAATCGAAATTGAATGAAATTTTCAGCACACTGGATAGGCTGCAAGCTCAAATGTCAACAAGTAGGAACGGACATTGGTTCCATTCAAACGGAACCAAACAATGGTTAGGACCCCGGCGTTGGTCATTTTTCCAGGTGCTACGATATGCTACGATATGCTAGGAGGTCATATCGTAGCTATTTAAAGTATACTGATGAATCAATCATGATACTGATGTGAACTTTAGCGCACGCATTATCAACGATACACGATAAGATGCCTTCATACGCCGGAAATGCATAACGTTCCGCCCTTATTAACCGAGTACCTTCGTTTTGTTAGCCGCCCGTTCCTTACACTGCATATCTGCTGCAAAGCACTTCCCAGATATGATCATAAGGAAACTTGGCACACTGGGGAAGTGCCATCGGGTTCAAATTGCAGTTCACCTGTAGTGCACCAGCATGGCTTGGTGCCACGGTGCATTGGACACAGCACACCTCTGCTTAGGCTTGTATGGACCAGTGGATCGCATCGTTTTCACGTGAATGGCTATACCCAAGACCGCTTTGAAGCAAATTTCATTAAGAGTCGTAAAACTCTCTTCTAAGTAATTTGTTTCGTTCTTTTTCTCATAACTTTTCCGTTTTCACAACTGCGTTCCCCGACACTACAGTCTTGAGATGAACCCCATGGAAGGCGATTAAGCGGTTGAGGTATTTCCATCGCTGCAGGGTTTAATCTCATTACGTCACGAACGAAGACTATGACCAAGATCGATAGTGCTTGCTTTAGTTGTTCTGGATTTCTTAACGTTGAAAGTTGATTTTAGTATCATTACTTTCTACTCGTCTAGAAAACACAAAGCTAGAAACATATTTTAGTGAGCCTTACTCCTTCCAACTGAAAGTTCCACTTATGAATGGCAATATTCACCTCGTTCTAGAACCAGTTTTCTTTTGAGTGCCTTTCCTGGGCCAGCAGATTATGTAATAACTAGCTAGCGGGGTTTAACAGCGTTGTGCATCTGAGGTCATTTAGCCTGTACACTTTGTATGCCGATTACTGAAGGCAGGACGGAGCCCCTGACCCGGACCCAGGCTCCAACCCACGACCTCCCGCACAAGGTCATAAGGTGAACGCTCGCTCTACTGAGCTATGTTGTTACCGGTAAGAAACGATGGAAAACGTGTGAAGCGTGCAAAATTTTCCTGCCGGCAGCGATAAACGGCGTTTTAGGTGGCGTTAGATGCTGGCCGCCCCAGGCCCCATCTTTGGCGAGCGTAACACTCGAAAAGTGTATCGCAAAACCTTTTTTAACTGAAACCAGAAGCCATTGGGAAAATCAGGGCGAGTTTGGATTGTGCGTGTACTGATATATAAGAAAATTCCAGCATGGGCAGAATGAACATAGATGACCAACGGAAATGGTATTTTTCCGCTCCCGCCAGCCCATGTCGTGTGACTCAACGCACATATTCCAGATTCTTGGCGCCCGTTGTGTCTACGCCATACCTTATTTGACAACCTTGTAGGTTGAGATCAGAGGTGCCGTTTTCTGAAATTCCTTGTCCTAAGTCCTATACAAAGTCCTAAGTCCTATACAAAGTCGTAAGTCCTATACAAAGTCCTAAGTCCTATACAAAGTCCTAAGTCCTATACAAGGCAAAGGATGAACCAGCTGCCGTCTAAAAAGTGTCCAAAAGAATCAGGTTTTCCAAAAAAATTGATTTAGCTTTTGAATATAGAAATACTACCTTCAACCAATAACCACAGTCATTACTCATGGAGTGAAAAAATGGAGAATGGTTGTGAGTAAGTATGTGTCTCAAGCTTTTGTGAAGAAAATTTTAGAGTGTATTTCCGGATGACTAAGCGTAATCCGTACACAAGGGCAAAAGTGGGCACCGTAAAACGGGGATCTTGAGCTTGTACGAAACGCGGGTGTTGGGAGAACCAGTGCTCGCGTTCCCACCTCAAGTGATAAGTCCCGTAGCCCACGGCATATGAGGTATTGCACGCGATAAACGTTCCTATCTCATGTTTAGAAAATAAATGTGTTCTAGTGTGCTCTTTGAATAGCTTACCGATTTACGGCATGACGGACTGATATCGGCTGCCCAAAAGAATCCAAAGATTTTACCTTCATTCGTCCAGTTTTCGTATTGGACCGCGGAAAATTTCAGAATTCCAAAAAATTGGAATCCAATCCTAGCTGAAATCAAGCCGGTCATGAAACCCTTTGATGTACCCAGCCCAAACTGTTTTGGCCGGAAGGGTCTTCCGCCAATTCTGTGAGCAGCACCTGAATTGTCACGATCTTACTTATGTTCACTGCAGTCAGATAACGCTGTCAGATCGAGAGCGCCGCCAAATAATGTAAAACAAAGCTTCTGACATGGCTGATAGTGGGTGATGAAAGAAATATTGCAATAAGGAGACTGTTTAAAGCTGAATACATGGTCCCTACTACATCAAGCGAATCGTAGTTCTCAGTGCCACAAGTCACAAAAGTCGTCGCCACAATTTTGGAGGGCAACTCTTGGCTTGCTACTTATTTCGAGACCAGCAATTAGATTCCTATCTTTTAGGGCGTTATATCAAAAAGGCCTTATAGATACCGTTCTGGCACAGATAGTATCGTAATTGGGGCATGCCTCTACTTCTAGTTTATATTTACATTGTTCACAAGCCCTCCCTCAGTGACATCTGACGCCCGTGCCTATTAATATCACCTCCACTATCGCATGGTAGATTCTGGAGGAGCCTGTTCAGGAACATCTTTTCCGCGCAATCGGAAGAAGACGTCCCAGGGCCCACCTCTCCCAGGAGAAGGCACCAATGCCGTCTCAAAGAGTCTTCGATGTCGCACCCCTGGCTACACGACAGAGGCCCCCGGGGCAAAGGGCTCCTGCCGCCGATCTGGGACGGGAGCCTCCAACGAAGGCCGCCCCGGTAGCTGTTCCCCGCCACACCAGGCACCGGCACAAAGGGCGACGCCATCTTGTCGGCGCCCTGACCCCGGTATTCGGGTAAGATGAATGGCCGCGCTGGCAGAGGACGCAAACCGGGGCCGGTCACCTCACGCATGTGCGGCTGACGCTACAGTGGAGCCCGCGACGCTCACACGCGCACGCAGCCGCGCCACGTGGTCACGCGGCCGGCGCCATCTTGGATCGGGCGGCGTCCAGCTCTGGAACATGGTTTGCCGGCTTGGTCGCTCCGGTTTCACGCCACTGACGGGGCGGAGGGCGGAGGAATACCTTTGAGGTCAGAGAGGCGTTCGTTGCCACTTTGCAGAGCCTTCCAGCAGACCCAATGCCCACGTCTACGCATTATCAGCTCCTTGCGCCATCGGCAATGAAAAAAGCTCAGGAGCGACAAACTGTCTTGCGTCCACCTGGACGCAAGACGGGTAAAAACGGGTTGTGATAGGCCGACATGAATGTAACTCTTGGCTGAAGCCGCCGCTTAGTGCTGGCTGTGTCACCGGCGCTGGCAGCCGAGCCCGCTGGCGGACGTGGCCGCTGCGGGGGAGCGGGGCTCGACTGTACCGTCGCCTCAGCCTTCACGGCCCCGTCGCCACACGCACAACCCGCGGAAGACACCGCTGCGTACACTGTCTGGCAGGCGACCCCGGAGTGGCCGGCGCCATGAAGCGCCGCCGGGCGCGCCCAGACTCGGTGCCCGACTCTGTACCGAGCAGGAGGTAAGCGTTGGCCGCTGTACCGGGCCGGAATTTTATCACTTGTTTTGTAAGTGGCCGGCGTGGCCCGGGGCAGGGCCAAGTATAGCCGGCCGGCGCGGCGGCAACCGGCGGCTCGGTAATGGAATGTCGCGCGTACTGAGGTCACAGAACGGTGCGGGGCGAACCGCTGCGTCGTCTCAGCTTAATGAGGGCCGCGCTGGGCTGCCGGGCCGCTGGAACCGGGCGGCGGCGGGCCAGCGATAGAAGAAGGGCAGCTGTGGTTCTCCGTGGTAGAGAAGGCCGTGGAGGGCAGCGGGGCCTGCCCAGCGCGTCCAGCACGATCGACGGATCTCTGACGCAGCTTGAGAGCCAAGGGTTCACTCCTATTGAAGTCTTTGGATCTATCAGACACCTTGATGTTCTTGGAAGAAGGATCTCCGTGGAGCCCTTGCCATTCCTTACCTTCGCACGGATTTCATGAAGCTGTAAGTTTGGGCAGAGAAGTTTCCAACGTCTTTTATTCCTTTACCCTGACATGTGATGAACAGTTGACGCAGCTTGAGAGCCAAGGGTTTATTCCAATTGAAGTTTTTGAATCTGCCACACACCTTGGTGTTCTAAGAAGGATCTCGGCAGAGCCCTTGTCCTTCATTCCTTACCTTCGCAGGGACTTCACAAAGTTGTGAGTGTGGGCAGATAAGTTTTTCAAACTCTTTTAGGTATCCTAGTTCTTACTGTCTCGGCTCAGGATACTTTTACAAGTAGGCTAGAATTTGGCTCCAGTTAAACATTTGCAATCGCCTTGAATATATTTGCTATTTGCACTATTTTGGGATGCCTTTTATATAAAATGTATGCAAAGAATGTCACGGACGTATTTCCTAAGAGAATCAGATTGGCAATGGACTCGATTAATCACGCAAATCGATCGATTGGATTGATCGCATCACTGTGTGGTAAGCAGGTGATCCCAACGGCGGACCTGGTTTCACCGACCTCGTGGAGGGATGCTGAACGAGACAAGAGGGGCACAGCTGCCTTTCCCCAGCTGTCTCAAACCTGGTTTTCTCCTCGGGTTTGGCCTGCTTCATATTCAGCACCGGGGAACTCACCTCAGGGCTAGTTGAAATAAGAGGCGAAGCTTTGTTCAAAATGTCGGCCCGAGGCCTGATCCGCCCAGGGCAGCCAGAAATCCAGCCGCAAGGGCCAGCTGTGCTACGGTACTGACCCGGAATCAACCCTCAAGTACGATGTTAATTGCAATTTGCATTTTGTTACCTCCCCTTAGTTTTGTACCAATGTATCTACTGTGCATTAATGCCATGCCAGTGTCATCTAATGTTCAACATGGTATGGCTAACACCAAGGATGCTGCTAAGACAGTGGGGATCAAAACGCCTGGGCTATGATATTTCTATTGTACCAAAGAAGATGTTTAGGCACGGTGATGTCAGTCTCCAACTACAAATGAAAAGGAAGAGGCATAATTTGAAATAGCCAATCACCAAAATGCACCAGAAGTTTATATATAAGCAAACCCCAGCCCATGCCTTCTAAAATTGTTTGCATCAACTGCTGGCTTCACACTGACTAGAGTAAAAAATGTTGGATATTTCAAGCCATGGGAAGTCTACTCAGTTCGTTACACTGTACGTAGCCACAATCAAATATACTTTGTCGCTGGCAAAAAGGGTTGCATGGGATGGATTCAGGCTTTGAAAATACAGTTTCGTGAACATCACGTTTGAAACGTCACGGGCGATATGAGTAAATACGCTCACAAATAGAATGTGCTGAGTGCGAGCACCAAGACACGCCACGAACTATCGTCTGGGGTTAAGAGAAATGCCGCTACCCGGTACTTTCCAAAAGGGATAAATAGGCAGCTCCAACAAAAAAATCGGACTTACCAGGACATTTTTCGCGCCTTTCCATGTGTTTTTGTTGACATCCGAAATCATTCGGGACCTGGGACCGTAAAAAGGGTACAAAATGACATCCCTAGCACATTACAGTCGCGCGCATCGTCTAATGGCAGGAGTTATGACATCATCTAATGACAGGTAATGTTATGGAAAATCTGAAACGCAACTCTTTCTGGAACAGACAGGTATAATACCAGGGACCCGAACACCTCGTTCCGATTTCCCTTTCGGTGCGGTGTTGTTGGCCCTGGAATCATGAAGAGCCCACCTGTTGCGCTTGGGGGCTCTTCGGTCATCCTGTTTTCTCAAGTTCTTGGAAAGGACATGTGCCTGAGCGGCCCTTCTTGGATTCCGTGCTCGGGGGGAGACACACGCTGTGATTCACACAAGCACACGCTGTGATTCCTTGTGCTGCTCTGAGAACGGGCGTCTGACCTGCAGCAGCGTCAGGCGCTGCTGCCACACTCCGCCACGTCCCCCCTGTCCGGCCGGTGGGCGGTGCCATGCCTGGCCGGGTATGCCAACCCTTTGACGCGGGAGTGCTGCGGCACAGTATACCCTTAAAAAGCCGACCGTCGGGCGGCCGGCGCTGCCCGGCGACGGCCGCCCGACGGTTACGGCCGGGCGGCCGACGCGGATCGCTTTCGGTGTTGTTGGAATGAATCTGGTAAGTGTGGGTATCATGAACCCATGTCGTTACGACGATGCATGCATATGTGTGGGCGTTCTCATTTCGACGCAATTTGTTGAAAGAAGCTTTGTTACTCAGCGTCCGTGTGTTCACCATAATCCAAAGTTGGCCCGGCTAGAACTGTTTCTGGAGGGGCCGATGGTCTACTATTACTGTTTGGGGACAACGGAGTAGTGGCATGCACGCGGCACTGCTGCAGGTTTGGGCCACAACTGAAATTTACGCTACCATTGTATACTATCCTGTGACTATTAGCAGAACAAAAAGCTTAAAGATCAAAACAATATCAGTACCTCACATTTTGATTCCTATATATGACGACCGTTTAGTACATTTAGAAGCATTTTTTGGGATTTATCGCCTCAAACCACTAAGCTCAAGCTGTCAGAAAAAGGGTCTTCTGGCGGTGGAATTTCCTGGTTTGTTTGCCCAGAAAGGATTCCTTTCGCGTAGGAAACCGTTCGCCGCGCACACCTGTGCTTTGAGCCGCGTCGCCTTCGCCCAGCTCCAAACTCGCGTTTAAAACCCCGCGGAGCAGCTGGCCGTCGGCCGTGCGCCGGTTTTGAATAACCCAAATTTGCCCGAGCCCCGGTTAATCTCATGCAGGCGACGAAGGGGTTTCGGCCGCCATTGTGACCCGCTGAATATTCACTCACCACGCGCCGGCCGGGCTATGTAAATGGCAAATTTAACTTTGAATCGCCCACCGTCCCGTGCGAACCTCGCTATTTTTCATAGACTACAAAAAGCCCGCTGATCGGAAGGGGGCAGTGTGGGGTGCCGACGCCGCGTCCGTGACGCGTGCCGCCGCTGCAGGCGGGGGACATCAGAGGCGCCGGCCGGCCCAGTGTGACGCCGGCGCGGCTGGTGACGACACGAGCCTTCGGTGGCCGGATACAGGACTGAGACAGTCTGCTGGGCGGGGGAGACGCCGTTATCACCCGCTGTGGCCGGATACAGGACTGAGACAGTCTGCTGGGCGGGGGAGACACCGTTATCACCCGCTGTGGCCGGATACAGGACTGAGACAGTCTGCTGGGCGGGGGAGACGCCGTTATCACCCGCTGTGGCCGGATACAGGACTGAGACAGTCTGCTCGGCGGGGGAGACGCCGTTATCACCCGCTGTGGCCGGATACAGGACTGAGACAGCCTGCTGGGCGGGGTAGACCCCGTTATCACTTTCGAAGTTCTTCAACGAGGTAAGACAGCTACGCGTGCGCACTTGCGTCGCACGGATCCCATAACCAACAACAGTGGCGAAGCATATAGGCGTTGGGCATTGTCAGTGGTGTGCATGTAGATATTGGTCATTGCTAGTGGTGAAGCATGTGATGAGGCAAATTGCATGTCGATTGAAACGGAGCAGGTTGGCTTCATATTTTGGAGTTAAGTCTTTGCTCAATAGAAAGAAAACCATAAAGCTACTGATACTAAGAGTTTTGTACCTCCATGGGACGAAAATGCAGAAGTGTTTGCATGATAACTGATCGAACGTATCTCAGGGATTGCCTCGAGATTTGAGTCCTTTTATGTGCAGCTTGCTGCAAATACGTGGAGCAAGCCATCCAGAAAAACAATTACGGCCAGCGGACTATGTTTCCCAAAGCATCTCAACGTACCACATGATGTTGTGACGGACCATACCCTAGCAAGAATGACCTTTCTGGCTAGTTACCAACTGCCCAGAAACCTGGGAATTCACTATTCATTCATTCGTAATGAGGCAATCACGCAAGCGCGGCCTCTGGGACGTGAACCCGCCTGTCTGCGCGGATAGGTCAGTCTTCTGGCGCTCTACGAACTGAAGGGCGTGAATGCCAAAAACGAGCACTTTTTATTGGGTACAGGCTCGGTTTTAAAACACTGATGGAAGGCGCTGAGCCACCTACACGACAGGGTATCTGACCAGGAGGTCTTCTACGAAGTGCGGCGCCGGGAATTACTTGGGCGTCGTCAATGGCACGCGCTGACAGCGGCATCACATCCAGGCGAACAGCCTTCCGAGAAAGCTGATGAGGGCCGCTTTTGACCTGGAAGACAACAATGTGTGTGGAAGTGCATGGTGTCATTCAAAAGCTTGTGGCAACACCATTTTATATTTCCTCATATATTTTTTATCTGGTTTCATCATAACTTATCGGTCTGGCTTCATTAATGTTTTGGTCTGGTTTCATAATCAGTTGTAGAGCGCCACACGCGCTCGGGTGGGAGTCAAATTGACCCCCAAAGCCTTTTCCAGAATGGTTTCCGAACGGGGCGGCCGAGCCGCGCCAAATTTTGCGTAGCTCAAAAAATTGAATAGTGATTGTTTGGTATCAAAGCTAGATGTACCTGTAAGGTCGCTAACCGACGGAAGGTCAAAGTTCACCCATGAATTCAGCGAAGTCAGTTTCTAGGGAATCGTGTAATCTGATGCAACAACGGAGTGTTAGAAGAAACCGGACATTTCTGAGATACTTTCTTAGGCAATAGAGCAAGTGAATGAACAAATTCCATTAACCTAGGGTCAGGTATGAAGGTCAGGTCTAAAGTAGCCTGCTTTATTGCTCCAGGGCTTGCTATATGGGGTAGTTTCTGGTGCTCATTTCGAATTTTCTTGATAACAGGAATCGCACTATAACCTTCCACGGACTTCTTAAAGGTCAGAATAGGTCAATGATCTGGATTGACCTAGGTCAACATTTCGTTTTCCAGCAACATACCGTCTAGCGTAATTTTTTGTCGCTTATTCAAATGCAAAGCTCAAAACAGTCTTATATGATTTTGGTCTTCAGAAGGTCAAACAACCTCACTGACCTTAATTGAGCGTGCGAGCTCTTGCTTAGAACAGGCATCTTGGTTTTTAGGGGCACTTAAGAAAAACGGCCTGGAGTTTGGCCTTGTTTGACCTCATTTGACCCGTAGATTATAATCTAGGAACCTCAAACTCTGACCTACGTGATTTCACGCACAGACCAAGACATCCTATGAATTTGGCGTCTCTAGCTCACTTAGTTCCTGAGATCTCAGGGAGGGGGGGGGGGGCAAATTGACCCCCCACTCGGGCGAAGGGTATCCCAAACCGGTCAGCCGGGCGCGTGCTAAATCCAGTACGGTCCAGGGACCCTGTGCCGTTAACAAGCCCTATACGTAACAGGCGGGACACTGGCAATCGCCCTGGGTCCAGGGACCCTGTGCCGTTAACAGGCCCCTATACGTTAACAGGCGGAGCACTGGCAATCGCCCTGGGCCCTTCACATTGGCTTTGGGCTCTTCCCATTTGCGCGGAGGCCCTTGCGCTATCGCCGAAGGCTTATAAGCTACCCTGCCGAGACTGTCGATGTTCTGGGGCCATCTGCAGCGGTCTAGCGCTCCTCCGATTCGCTTCCCTTTGCGCAGGACCTGTGGGGCGCTCCCGATCGCTCATGGCACTTCAACATTGGTCTGGAATTTGCCTCGTTTATTTGGAAGACCTAGCAATGTTGATGGATGTGCTACATGCCTAGGTTGGCTGTCGCGCACCCTCGGGCGCTCATGAGTCGTCCACATTGGTCTTAGGTGTTCCATGTTCTCGGAGATCTCACGCTGCTGACCGTGGTGTTACTTGGGTCGACGCTGTGCTATTTTTGGATTGGTGCTCGGAATGGCTACATACAGCGACGCAGAGGATTGGGCTCTACCATTGCGTCAACGTGTATATGTGAAAGAGCGTTCGTCTTAAACTCGAGATAATGCCATTGCAGCCGTTACTGGGACGTCCCCCGCCAGCTTTAAAGGACCAAAATGGCAATGGCTAACCTTACCATTATATCTACTATCCAGAACAACCCGGCACGGCAAATGATTACACGGCAAAAGATTCGCGCATCACGCACTGAAAAAGCCGCAACAAACCAAAGACAGCAACATATTCCTGGGGTCGGATTCAGCCTGGTTTCTGCCAACGCTCTCTGCAACAGATCCAGGCTTTAACGTCACAGCGTTCAGAGTAAGAGTAGTGTTTTCGGGCTGGATCCGTGTTAAAATATCACGTGACCGTGCCGTTTTTCTCCACAAGTGTACTGGCAGCAGTCACCGGGAACTGCACTGCAGATTATGCTCAATGGTGACGATGATGTGAAATATAAATCCTAAATTTCAGATCGTCTTGTATCAAGATGAAACATTGTACCCTTCCGGCTTCCAGTCTGGCGCTATGGAAGTCAGAAACATGCAGGTGTGAGGCTGCACCGGTCCCGAGGGAAGTAAATTGAATGGGAGGCGTCACTCTGATAGCAGGGCAGGTTAGCAGAGCAGGTCTGATAGCGGAGCAGAGCAGAAACCATGGCTGCTGTCAATGACGAAGAGCCCACTAACGTGATGACTGCTTGTGGTGCTGTAACTGCAGTTACTGCTTGGGGTATCAGTGGAACGATTTGTGCAAGTGAAATATACAACCCAGGCTGCCCTGTACCCCATATGAGTTTGCATTGCAATACACACACACACACACGCACACACACACACACACACCACACACACCACACACACATTATATATATATATATATATATATATATATATATATATATATATTGGGTGTACTTCGGCCGTATGCTTTCATAATGCAAGTTTTGTTGAGTGCAGGGGCAGAGTGTACATGTAATCAGTTCCTGCTGCGTTCGCTCGGTTATTCGACTTGGATTTTTCGCTTTTTTGCTTCACTATGACCCGTAAGTTAGTACAGTAAAATTAGTTTAAACCCGCCAATGTTCAAAGAATTTGTTGTTAAAAGGCAAGATGACTAGTAGTACTAGTTGTGCAAAACGAAAGCACTAGCAGCAAGGAGAATTTAGGGGTTCTTAAGAAAATACGAACTTGCATCGTCATGTAAAGCAAACATTAAACAAAACACCATGAACAGACTGACTAACGCAGTGCACAAACATCATTAGATCATTCCACGACAGATCAACCGCGGTTAAATGCATTTTACTACGGCACTCTCCTTAAGATTTGACGGGGACATTTCTATGAAGACGTTATAGGGAAAAACACAATTTCGCAAGCCTTAGAGGCACATGGCGTACCGATAGGGAGCTAGGCATAGATAAATATATGCGATGGCGTTATGAGCCTTATTTTTGAACTTGCTCTAGCGAACACGGTTTGCGGGGTATAATGCTGGGAATAATGTATCGGAAAGGTAAATACCTATGCTTTTTGACACACTGGTCAATGTAATAGTCAAGGCCAACAAGATACATACATCGATCTAGCTTGACCTTTGACCTCATTTTCTGAAAATCTGGTTACTTGGATTTTAAAAATCGATATAAGATTAAATACCAAATTGTTCTGTTCATGCAGTGAAAACAAACCAATGGAATCTTCTCTAAGTCGGATGCAAATCGAATCTGAAGATTTGAGGACCACGCACGGCGGCACGCCCTGAGCCGACCGGCCTGTATCCGGTGACGGGCCGACCAGCCTGTATCCGGTGACGGGCCGACCGGCCTGTATCCGGTGACGGGCCGACCAGCCTGTATCAGGTGACGGGCCGACCGGCCTGTATCCGGTGACGGGCCGACCAGCCTGTATCCGGTGACGGGCCGACCGGCCTGTATCCGGTGACGGGTCGACCAGCCTGTATCCGGTGACGGGCCGACCAGCCTGTATCCGGTGACGGGTCGCGATCGCCCACTTCGTCGGGAACAGCGACCTCGCATTGAAACCAACCAGGCGCTAGGAGCAATCTGTAAATGAAGAATGCATTTTGATTGATCTCACATACCTGTCATTCATCCCGAATCAGGTAGGAAGAGAGCAAAATGATATATCCGTGACTTGGTGTGCATCCACATCTCAGTTCCCAAGTCGTCGTTTGTCACACGTTATGTCACTGATCATTTCTGCTTGTCAGTTGATGTAAATTTTAAAAAGTAAAACAAGCGGGATCAGGTCGTTGGTTGTTTGTTGAGTACCGTAGGTTTGGTATAACTGAGTCGTTATGATCCATGCTTTGCGCTGCTTCTCCCCCACGGGATTACTCTGGATGTTCGAGCACTTATGCTCGTTGATGTAAATGCAACTGGGTGTGTATCCCAGAGTTGTTGACGATTGCAGATGTGCGTCCCCTGCACAGCTCGGGCGTTTTTAACCTGCATGCGAAATATTGATCCGTTTGCGCATTTCATCAGTTGTTACATAGATGAGAAGGCTGCATAAGAATGAAAATGAAACGGTGGGGTTCAAATGCGTGAATTACTAAACAAGTTACGGAGCCATTCGTATAGGTATAGCGCACATTTGTGCTGGCAACAAGCCATGATTGAAACGATTTACCTCTCCGCAAGGTGCTCCGCAG
>NW_023596921.1:9127423-9186635 GCF_011947565.3 Pollicipes pollicipes | reverse complement strand
CGTCATCTAGAGCAGATGTGTGACGTCTCTCGGTTCCTTCCACCACCTTTGTTCTAAGGAATGGGGTATCTAAGTAATCTGCTTGCCCACCCCTTTCCGTTTCAAGAACACTGAATTTAGAGACAGAAGGAAATCTGATCTTTCCAGCCTGTATTCACAATAGGTGGACAAATCAGTTGGCGCCAGTATCTGATTATCCCACGTTCTATGCAGGCCTGCTTCTGCTTCTGGACTCTTACGGCCCACCTACTCCGCAGCAGGACAATTTCCCTACAAGATATACCAAAAACAAGGCATTTCACTAAACATCCTAGCGCGGCAAATGCGGTTGCAAATGTATGTAACATTGAACTGACTCGTCAGGTACTGGCTGTAAAACCGTATGTAAATCATTGGGTTTTCTTCAGTTCCAATATTGGTATCTAGCTGCCAGCGGTCAGAAACAAAGCAGAAGCTTGCATGTCTGGGACGGGTGTAGAATACAAACGGACTTGACAAAGAAAGAAAAGCCTTCACCCACAGGTTTTTCGGCATTATGGATTTAAAGGTCTGATGTTTGAGTAAGCGACTTTCCAACACCAGGTCATGGGACATGGCTTTCCGCCATGAAATGTTGACAGTTCAGACTGGAAGTGGACTTAAAAAGACTGGAACCATCTTATTTAATGGAGACAAACACATCTACCATGGTGCATCGGTCCGCTGACATCTGCTGAAACATTTCTCGCTTGCGTCTTGCAATGTATCACAACCCATCCAACCATTTCCGCACACATTTCCCATGGAAGTTTCTGCAATAATGCAGCATGCGTCGTTTGCCTTTGTTTCGCATATACTGCCTCGTGAAATCCGCATAAGTTAAGTTGCAGTCGCTCATCGCTGCAACTTGTAACTCCGGCTTCTTGCGGTTCGTCATTATGCAGAGCACAGACGCACACGGCGTGTGCTCTGCCACTGTCAGCTAGGAGACGTAGGTAGGGCAACAAGTTAGAAACTACAAGCTTCAAATACAGAACCAAATGAAAAACGTCCATCCGCCCTGTCCTGTTCTGTTTGGCTGTCTGGCGGTTGTTGCACATTGTTTATCAAGACCGCACCGCACAGGCGGCGCTACGGGTTGCCGTGAACTTTGCCGTGAACTTTCTTGTGTGAGCACCTGCTGCTACCTTACTACCGCGTTTGATGATGAAAACCAACAGCTGTTGCAACAAAGCCGGTTAATGGAAAAATAAACGTTTGACATGGCCGTTTGTTACGTGCATTCGCGTTGTGAAGTTCCATGAACTTAATCAATCTTAAACTTGCTTAATGTGATAAGGTGAACTTAAACTATCACTTCAGGTGATAGGCCCCAAATATATATTACTGCACACCATGTGGTTACCTGTACTCCTCATTTTAAGCATGGCGCTTTGCTCTTGAAAATAAGTTATGCTTATCTGGCGGTGATGCGGGCACTGTTGCGGGGCTCCGGGGTCACCATCAGGAGAGTTGATTGGCATTGCTGGTGCTCTACAATTTCAGTGAGTGACTAAGATCCTTTCGACTCTGCTGTTTTTGGAAAACGATGCACCTGTTGTAAGCGTGCTTTCAGTAGGCCTTACAATCGCGCTCACATCGCAAGCTCGTTTATCATGGTTTTTTTGTGTTTTCGTAGACATCTGCAAACACATGTTTGTGCACAGCAGATTGACAGTAGACTTCCCGCACGAACGCACAAACAACGATGTGTACTCCTTGCGCATTTAACAGGGGGGGTGGGGTGGGGTGGGGTGGGGGGGGGGGCGGGGGGCACGTATACCGGAGGGCAATCATAAAGGGGGTGGCCGGGAAGGTGGACAATCTGCCAGTGAGTCACACAACACGATACGCATGGCAAATCAACAACTGAAAAAATAATATCTTGAACGTTGAGCTCAACCTTTGATTCTCTTTTATTTGCTTTATCATTTCACCTGCTGTTCTCGCTTCATCGTTGAAAAAAATACGAGAGTTTCCCAAGCCCTTCCCACGGTGGTGCACGTAAGAACTGAGGCCGCTTTAACGAATTTGAAACGAGTGATTCAATGAAAAGCTTAAGTTCCTTGCAGTGGATGTCGATAGTGTTGTCGTAGCCCACCATTTCGATAACCGCCTTCACTACTTTCCACCAACGCTAATAGATTAAAGCTGGTTGGGGCGCTACTTGGCGTGACGGTTGCGGCGTCCGCTTTGGCAGGATAGCACGACATCTCATGAGTGCTGGTCGCCACTATAAGTGTGCCCCGCTCGCGCCCAGCGTTCGGTGGCGCGGGTGCGGCCCAGAGCCGTATAAGTAAGCCCATCCCGTTTTTTAAAGCGACGCTTTCGATACCTGGCTTTAGAGCTGATGTCAGACGTTCACGAGAAGTGGCCCACAGCGGGCCCCCCCAGCGCTGTATATATCAGTGAGGGGGATGGGTCGTGATTGTACAGGTACCAGTGTATAATGCGGACATCATTTGACGTCAGTGTGCCAGAGGTGGCGTCATTGTGGGGGGACGTGGGGGACGCGCCCTCACAACGTTCAAAGCGTGCGGAACTGTCTTCCATAACCCTCGAGAGACCCATAACTGGCACACAGTATTCGTTTTCAGGGGCGCGACCAGGATTTTCTTGAAGGAGGTTTCCGTAGCTCGAAGGAAATGAGGCACACCGATATTAAGCTTTCTGACGGCAGGCATCTATCGTGAAAAACGCAAATCCGGACATAAGGGAACTAGGCCACGCGGTCGCCTCCTTTGGCCGCTCCCCTGCGTGTTCTGGGGAAGCGAATACAAGTACAATCACGCATACAGAGCTTAACATTAACATATTTGACGCAACCATGTACCCAAAAATGGCGTTCAAGTCGGGGATTTATAACCATTTCTTCTCGCTTCTTTCCAGTCGTCACCCATGGGTCCGAAGAAATTTGCGGAACGGCAATGCTCAACCCTCCTCCCTCTGACCCCTAGTTCCTGCGCCTCTCTCGTTGGTGCGTCTATGTGAAGCGTTATGTCCTGCCACAACTCCTGCAATGCCGTGGAGACAGTGTACCGGACATACACGCGGGAAGACTGGCCTTATCAGGAAGCCTCTTCTCCGCAGACGTCAGAGTACGCACTCGCCAGCCCGATCGCGCAACGCACTTCCCACGCTTCTCAGCTGGTGTTCCGTGGGGCCGAGTTTTGTAACCTGTGGCGGGGCAGCCCTTCCCACGCTTCTCAGCTGGTGTTCCGTGGGGCCGAGTTTTGTAACTTGTGGCGGGGTAATGCCCTTCCCACGTCCGTGGGGCCAAGTTTTGTGACTTGTGGCGGGGCAATGCCCCTCCCCACGCTGCTCAGCTGGTGTTCCGTGGGGTCGAGTTTTGTTACTTGTGGCGGGGCAATGCCCTTTCCACGCTTCTCAGCTGTTGTTCCGTGGGGTGGAGTTTTGTAACTTGTGGCGGGGCAATGCCCTTCCCACGCCTCTCAGCTGGTGTTCCGTGGGGTCGAGTTTTGTAACTTGTGGCAGGGCAATGCCTCCCACTCTCTCAGCTGTTGTTCCTGGGGTCGAGTTTTGTAACTTGTGGCGGGGCAATGCCCTTCCCACGCCTCTCAGCTGTTGTTCCGTGGGGCCAAGTTTTGTAACTTGTGGCGGGGCAATGCCCCCCAAGCTCTCTCAGCTGTTGTTCCGTGGGGCGCGTTAACTTGTGGCGGGGCAATGCCCTTCCCACTCTCAGCTGTTGTTCCGTGGGGTCGCGTTTTGTAGCTTGTGGCGGGGCAATGCCCTCCCAAGCTTCTCAGCTGTTGTTCCGTGGGGTCGCGTTTTGTAACTTGTGGCGGGGCAATGCCCTCCCAAGCTCTCAGCTGTTGTTCCGTGGGGTCGCGTTTTGTAGCTTGTGCGGGGCGATGCCCTTCCCACGCTCTCAGCTGTTGTTCCGTGGGGTGGAGTTTTGTAACTTGTGGCGGGGCATGCCCTTCCCAAGCTCTCAGCTGTTGTTCCGTGGGGCCAAGTTTTGTAATTGTGGGGCGGGCAATGCCCCCCCCGTCCCCCATGCGAGAAACCCTTCCCAATTTTTGGTGGTTCCCATTGTACGAAATCTGACCCACGTTACCAAATCGGTTTTTTAAATAAAAGACGAAAATTCAGCTAATTGGGAAGAACTTTCATGAACAAGTCGCATCCCCATGCTTCTCTAAGGTCATTCGCTAGCTCTGGTAGGGTCGGCCGTGAGCTAACTTCGGTGAGCTAGGCCCCTGCACTGGCTCAGGCGAGGCCAGTCTCTGTGCTGACTCTGGGAAGACTCGGCCCTGTAGAGGCTCTATTTGGGCCGTCCGCTACAGAGGGGTGTGCGAACTACTTGGTCAGAATGTTGCTCTATGTTTGTGGTAAATTTTGGCACAAACGGGGACGTATGCAAGGAAGGGGCATCGGGGACGGGTGCGACCATCATTGCATTGATATATGCATTAATATGCGTGCGAATAAATGTCGAAAATTGAAACATCCAGCCACATGTAAGAATAAGTAGATTGAAAATGTTTCTTGTTGGAAGCCAAGCAAGATGTAGCCGCGCTTGGTGTGCGTAAAATCGAGTTTTCTGTGATAATGTACAATTCTACATGCTTTCAGCATCCGAGAGCCACGAGCCACTCCATACACCCACCCCCACCCTCTCAAACATTTGCGAAAATTGACACTTGGTTTACGGCGTTGCGGCGCATGGAAAGAACGATTATAAGTACCTATCCCGAGGTCCCTAACAGCTGCAATTTGGGGATTCGGGATAGGGTCCGCCGGTCAACATGGAGGCCCTCAGGAGGGATCGTCATGCACCGGTCTCCTCCTGATGGGAAACCTTTTGTTAGAGATATCTGACATCTGATCGACGCGAGGAACCTGCAAAAGGATTCCTCAACGGCGCAGGATGTCCTGTAATGGGTAACGAAGTACCAATTTGGCTAATCAGCCCCTGGTTGAAACAGCGTAGAGGGCCCTTCGTTTGGTACTGGGGCCTCTGACTGACACAAGACCTTTCCACTGTCGTATATTGGATAGGGATCCTTCCATCGTCATACCTCCTTTCACTGTCAGGTGAGCCGCGACCAACGCAAGAAATACCAAGACATTTGGGGTCCGGTCCCTATCCCTGTTCAGCCGATGTGCCACCGGTCGACCTCGAGCTTATTGCCGGACAGGGCCCTCTGTTTGAAACTGTGGCTTCCTGTCAGCACAGGGGCCTTTCGCTGTCTCAGAGGTCCCGACCGATGCAAGAGGCCTTCTTATTGGCATTTGCAGGCCCCGGCCTGTCTCTGCTTGAGGAAGAGAGCTGCTAGGGCTCAGACCAGCATGGAACCGATTGTTCGGTATTGGTGGTCTCATTTGACTGACAGAGAGGCTCCCTCCGTCTCATGTGGCTCCTGATCAGTGCGAAAGGCCCCTGACTGACATTTTGACATTCTAGGATTCGACCTTCACGCTGGGATTCTCTTTATGTATATGACCACCGGTCATCGCTCTGGACCATCCAGTCGGGCGCTTGACGTTCCCGAGAGCTTTTTGGGCTCTTCGGGCTCCTCGGGACCTGGGGACCTAAGAGCAGATGGGTGTTAGGAGTCCCTATGCCCCCCCCCCCCGCCCTACGTGCGTCCTGATGGTGACGCTGTCGCAGTTTGTTTCCTTGTCAGATAAAGATTGGGGGACAATTTATACAGCTCTCTTATTTTGTTGTCACACCGCGGCGCTTTGTGGTGCCCCCTGGAATTTATGACTTGAAAATGAAGATTACGATGCCTTTAAATGAAGGTTTTTGATGTCCCTTCTCTGAATGGGCGGAGCCAGAGTTTTTCAGGGTGAAGGAAACAGAAATTGGATTGCCCCTGGATTTGGTTCCCTTTTATATAGTTCCCTATGGTATTGGTTCAGAGCACGCAGCGTTAATAGCCCTATTCCTCGCAGAATAAACAGCAGAATGGAGATATAGATGATATTTTGCCTACATGCCTTTATCGAAACAATTATCAGTAGTTACTTAACAATTGCCTGCCCATCCTACTCGATTTTTCGTTTTTTTAACAGCGAGCCACAGTTTTTGCAGGCCACCAACATTCAGAGGATTAGACAAGGAGGAATTGCCAGCCATTTCGGTGCTAGAATGCACGTCTAATTGAGAATTAAAATAGGCAAAATACGTGCTCATCAAACGAATTCAAGCGAACACACATAACGCATAACAATCACTCATACACGCAAGTGACTTCAAGTAAACAATTTTAAGTACACGGGCACTACGCATCACTCGTACATGCAAACGATTTCAATTAAATGGGCATCGCGCACCACGTGCCAGGCATCCCTCTCACATAGAAACAATTTTCAGATTAAAGCACGCATTCAAAAACAAGGGACTGATCGCATTCGTACAATTGGCCATGATGAGCCCAGCACGTTAAGGTTTGGTCGTCGACTTCCTTTAAGAGTAGATTCACTCATTTCCTGTCTGGATGGTCCTGTGCTCTGTGGATGACTTTGAGCTTTAAAAGGGGCAAAGGGTTCGTACCTCCATGGATTTCAGCTTGAGCATGCTATGTCAGAAAGCAGGTCGCCGAAATTTCAAAACTTTCATTGAAATTGTTTGCATGTATAAGTGATGCATGATACGTGATCCCAGTTTGCTTAAAATTGTTTACCTCAAATCGTTTGCATATATGAAATGTGTAATGAGTGATGCCTGTTATTTTAAATTCGTTTTCATCTACACGTATTTTTCGCGTGTTTTGATTCTCAGTTGGATGTGCACTGTACCATCAAAATGGCTGGCAATGGCTCTTTGTTTAGTTCCCTGAATCTTGGTGACATATAGAAATTGTGGCTCTTTGTTTAAAAAAAAAACTGAGAAATCGGGTGCGATCGGTAGGCCATTGTTCAACTCATTCATTTCTATAAAAGCACGTGGCCAAAATATCACATCTGTATCTCTATTCTCCTGTTTATTACACGGGGAATGGCTATTAATACTGTCTCATCTATGTGCATATTGTTCCTCTCAAATGCACGCAGCAACTTCCGTAATGGTGTTGGGTCCTTTAAATGGCTTCGCCGGATTTGGTGCGTCTTGAAAATGAACATTATGGTGCCCCACATGATGCTTTTGGATACATCTCCGGCATGTTGTGCAATTGCACTCAAATTCCCAGCGGTATGTATGATGGGTTGTTTTGTCAAATTGCCTGGAAACTTGGACCTTTCACCCGGCATAATGGGGTCAATTTGTGACCTAACAACACAAAAGCCAGCAACAATCGCGGAAACTCGTTGAGGTCAAATCACTGGTGTGTTCGGCTAATTCCTTTCGTAGTTACTCTAGAAACGCGAGGGAGTCCACGCACTCCTAAACGTCACACACACTCCTCTCCCTATCAGTTCGCGTTATGACAAACGGCGAACCAGGGCGAAGGTTACGGACTTTGCCCCACACGATGTCCGATGGTGCAGCCGATGCGTGCAGCGAGGTGGCAGCAGCAGAGGTTGAATGCTAAGCTGTCTCGCGCAGTTCACGAAACTTTAAGCCATGTGGTGGAAAGTGACCATCCAGGATTATCAGGTATGGGATGTCCTCGGAGAGTTTCACCACAGTTATGCAGTGCCCAAGCCACGTCAGGAAACACTCACCATCGGTCTTGGTGTAGAGTGTCACCGCATGAGGGGGTGTTCGATTCATGATTCAGCAATGATTATTTTCTGTGGCGGTGTGAAACCTGAACATCTGTGGCAGGAAGTGACCCGTTACGTTCCCAGCGAACAGCAAGGTGACTGCTTTTCACCCTCGGTACTTGCCACCTTTCCATTATGTTTTTTTCGGTTGTGATGACCCCATTTACACCTTTTCTCTCCATAAATACCAGTTGCATCCATAGTTCACACCTGCACCGACCCGTATTCGTGCTGCTGTAATAACTTCCTACGCAGGACAAAACCAGGCCCACTTGTGGCGGCTAGACTCAACTCAGGTGTTCGTGTGAGGTAGGTGGACTTCCGTGCGGTTGGTGGGATTGGGTGTCCCCGTGGTCAGTCAGGGCGTCAATTCAGCAAGCTGTGTGAGCATTTTCCAGGCCCTCTCAGCTCCCATTAAAATATGACGTCCCAAATGCGGTTCGATGCTCATCAATCGGGCCGCATAAACTTTAATTCTGTTTGAAGGCTCTCACCTAGCTGATTTAGCTGTTCCGAACGAAGTATTTAAACGAATTGCTCAAGGCGTTTGTCACCAGACTTTTTCACTCTTCCAACCCGATGTGTCTGTGGCATTCTGGATTCTCCCCCTCTCCTCCCCCACCCACAATTTAAAAATGTTTGTCACCGAAAAGACGCCTAGCCGTATTTCTTCTAACGCGTGATGAAGTCCAACTTTTACTTATTCCCCTATGTGGAAGCTTGTGGTCAGGGTGTTGTTAGGAAGCACGAAGAAAGGATGAAGCAGCAACGAATACATGCCGTAAAAATGAAATGAGAAAGACCTAACCGGTCATAAAAGGCTGAAGCGGGCATATTGCAATAGGAAGCACGTTTATGAAATGACATCCCCAAAAACACATTTTACTGGTCAAAACCTATACAACAGCAGCGACTTTGCTGGTGGCAAAATTTGCTCATGAAAGGTCCTCTGCCTTCGCAGAATGATTAGAGATTACTTGAAAATAAAGATAACATTCACGCACTTATGTTTCAGTGACCATAGGTGTTTTTCTACACCGAACGTCTCATACAGTTTTCTCTCAATGTCTCATTGTTGGCAGTGATGCTTGTGTTTCGAAAAAAGAAACATGCTAGATGCCGATGATACGCAATAGCCCAACACAGAAATGAACAGTATGCGTATGGTAACGTATTAAGGAATGCGCATAGGTCGTCCGACGCTGTGCATCTGTTTTTAGTTGTCATATTGCACTGTCTTCGGTCTATTTCAAGTCTTTGGCATCGTGCAGACTCAGGTGCGAATCCAGGACTTCATTAACGGGGTGGGGCCACGGTGCCTTACCCCCCCCCCCCCTCCTAGACCCCCGGAGCCCTCTCTAAAAAAACTATCGCATTGCGACCAGTAAATTTGGATGCTCTTAGCATGCCATTTTATACGGGAAGCATCGTACTGTGCGCAGTCCTCGAAAAGTAGGCGTGCGACTTACGCACATATGTAGGGCTTATTCATTTTCTCAAAATCATGGTGAATCCTGCAAGTTTTAAGGTTAAGTCTTTGGGAGCAAGATGGCAAAATAAACTAAAGTTGGCCGCGAAATCCCATCTAAATCAGGTAGGAGCTTGATTCCTAGCTTATTTACGGCTAGCCGGCTGGTGAATGTGGTCTTTTCGTTTGGTCTGCTATGAAGGAGTACAAGATATCTCAGAGTTCAAAATATGTTAAGAACGTGATGCACAAGTATATTACTTGTCACAAATCCAATTATCAACGGACATGACACGATATGGCGCTGGTGACGCTTCAGATTATGCTCGACCACTGCGCCGTAGGAATTCATCGGCGCATACTCAACGGCTGCTTAAAGGCTAAGATACCAAGGCCAACATGGTGGGCTCCTAACGATCGGGAGTGTCCCGCCAGGCTAATATATAAGACCCGGTCAGAGCCCAGGACCCACTGAGCAAAGGGATTTGGCCCAAGACCAGTGCACATTAATTAACGTCCCTGTGTTATCAAGAGTGCCCAGACAGGTAACCAGAAATGGCCTCGATAGAAGTGGAGGGTTCTCCGCAGATGGGATCAAAGGAAAAGGGTCATAGTTCAGTGCATAGGACCCCTGAACATCAAACGGCTCGGTGCCTTACATTATACGGGCACCAGCAACAGCACAAGGTCCTCCAAGCGAGTGGGAAGTATCCAAGACCAATATGAAGGACCCAGAGCAACAGAGTGCATCCTGTCACGTGGGGCCCCGGCATAAGCGTGTAGAGCCTTTCGAGCGAATACGAACAATCCGCAAAGGGTCTCTGATCGATCAAGAGTGCCCAAGCATGTTAGCAGACAGCTACCCAACACAGCCCGGCTTCTGTCGGGACGCTGTGCATTTTCTCGTATGGTTCTAGGCAGCGTAGGACCCTACGAGAAAATGCAGAGATCAAGGCATCCTGGAAGGCTCATTAGCGATCGGATTGACCAGGCAAGTGGACATATATGGTCCTGTCAACAGCGTGATGCCTCTGCACAATATCATGGGCGGCAAAACTTCCCGCAGTCACCATCCTCCCAATCTGCGAAGAACTAACGTTGTCTGCTCATGGTCTCTTTATTTCCACTTGCAACTGCGTTCGGAAACTGCGTCCGTCCGGCCGGTTACAGTCCCCTCGAGGCACAAAGGGGAGGGGCATGGTCTGGTCCGGGCAGCTTATTAGTTGGAGCCCGACAGGAACATAGGGTCATCCGCTCAATTAAGAAGTACCCAAGACCCAATACAAATGGCCCCCAAACGATCGAGTGTTCCCGAGCCGGTGATCATGAGGGCCCCGACAAGAGCGGAGGACCCTCCATGCAAATACCAAGACCCAATGTGCAGGGCCTCCGCATATCCAGTGTGCCCGAACAGGATATCAAATGGTGTCCCCGGCTTTACCGTATAGAGCCTTTCGGGCGGGTAGGAAAATCCCACGGAAGGCCCCTGATTGACAAGAGTACCTTGTCACGCTAGCAGGAAGGGCCCCAGTTACAGCACAGGGCCCTCCGCGCAAATGCAAATAAATCGAGGGCAACGTAAAAGGCTCATTAATGGTCGGATTGACCTTGCAAGTGGACATATAGGCTCCGGAAACAGCAGAGGGCCTCTGGACAGCGTAATGAGCCTTAAAATCTCCCGATCACCGCCCTCTCAATCGGTGAAGAATCATTTGTCTCCTGGCGAGTGCTTCAATTTCGTTTCAACTGTTCTTGGTTGCCTTGAAACCCAAAGACGTTCAAATTTGTTGCGTTTTGTATTAGAAACTGCGTCTGTTTGGCCGGCTATAGGCCCCTTGGGGGCCTAAGCGGGATATGGACCCGTCCCCCCCCCCCATTGCTCTGGATCCGCCCTTGCGCGGACCCTTGTGCGAGTGGCAGACTTTGTACTCGATGCTGCGCTCCATATGCCAACAGAGAGCGTAAACCTCTCAACGCTGAGTCTGCCCAGTGCTCAAGGATCTCGTTTGAGTGCAGCCTCTTAAATTATCCTTTTTCTTCCCGTTTTTGTAGAATAGAAAATAGAAAAACAAGAAAATAATTTGAAATCGAAATTAGTCGGGGCGAAAAGGCACGGAAGGGGATGCTCCCCATAACATTTGCATGCAATCAGCTCATGCCGACTCAGACGTTATGATAATAATTATAATAAAGTCAGACGTCAGACTTTATCATGCATGCATGATATGCATCCTATTTTATGCATCCTATTTCTTGTACAGGAAAAATCTCTGGTTGTAACAGTGCTCCCCCATTTTGAGTATGCATGCGTACCGCAATGCGTTGTCTTTCAGGAGCTCACACAACGACTGGCCCCAGGTCCTAACACAACAGCTTTGTGATCTGCAGAACTACGGCGAAGTTCGTTCGGCCCTCGCACGGGTCTGGCATTCACACTTAACCGCAGCACCGTATGTGACGTGGTGCACATCGCAGGCATAATGCATTTCATGTTAACCGCATCACTTCAGTTCCGCATTCTGCGAGCCAGACTTATGTGGCATTGTATGCTATACGGAAATGCTTATGCAACCAAGGAAACGTCGACTCCGTTAACACAATGTGACATTGAATACCGTTGGACGCGGCGGTCGTGGCCTTGATGGACGCTGCTGGTCACCTGCCACGACGACAGCTGACTGCACTCCTGACAGACGGGCAAGATGGCCACGGACGTGTTCGAACTGCATTAGGAATGCGCCATGAGCAAGAGCGAGGCAGAGGCCAGCTTTCCGACCACAACAATCGCGTGATGATAGTTCGTGACGACTCACAAAACAGTACTCTAGCACATGATGTTTAGTAGTTGGCAGCCAATTAATTCTGTTGGCTGGTTTTTATTGGTGTTCAGAAGAAGATGGTGTTTCCAAAAAACTCATTGCGGTGTCGGGATATCCTCTGCACCTCGAAGCATGAATCGTCTTTAGGAGCCATGTGGTGATGTTGCGGGAGCCCTGAGGCCGCGTTGTCTGGAGGTCACCTGACCTCTTCCATGGGGTTATGATCTATCGAATTTAGTTGACTGTTTCCAGTAAAAGTTCTTGAGCGGACTCAGCAACCCATTGAAGTAGACCGCTAGAGATACATGGGCCTTCTCAGAAGGCAGGTTATCACCGAGACAAGTGGCCTCTCCTTGATTTTTTAGCCCTTCATGATCCATGCAACTCCCGTGCCCTCACATGCCCGAATTGTCCTGGTTGTGTCCCGCCCCAAGGCAGTATTGGACTGCCCAGCACTGGCTGGAATGTTACAGATGAGTGCCATCACCAGCTGAAGTGGCCAACTAAATGGACCCGGTTCGCTAAAACAAGCGGCTCAATGTGCGCTATGTGTGACCGAGCGAGAGGCTCAAATTAGCCCGGGGAACCCTGATCTCTTGCGAAAGATGGAAGCTTGGTAGTGCATTACGTTAGTCAGATTGGGGTGTCCCCAACCTTCCGGCATTTGTCGGCCCTGGCCGCCTCCCAGGCCTTACTTCTAACCGATCCCTGTGATCGTCACGGACGCCTGAACTTCCACTGAAGTGTCGTTATCTCAGGCAGCGCGACCGTCTCTGTGAGCTTTGCTACTAATAACAGCCTCAGTGACTCTGTTGTGCCTCGCTAGCCGTATCATGCATTCTTTTGGTCATCCCAGAGGCACTTGTGGCATTTCTCGTGGTCGCTTTATCTAACAGCGAAACCTAAGTTCGGTCGGCCTGTCCCCATTTTTGGGCACCATACATTTTTAGAAAGCTCCTACCGTGTTCTTTTTGCTGAACGATATCTGCGGACCAATGACTGTCTTACTTTGATACCCAGAGCGTCTAGGGTCTTTGACCGCTCCGAGCGTTTCTGTTGCCACGATCGTTTGTTCAGGTCTTTCGGCGACTTTTAATCCGTCTCTCGTGAGTTTTGGCTCCGAAACAGATCAGAAAGTCCAAAGCGTTGGAGCCCCTGATCGCTCCGGGAACTTGGACTTTCCATTCAGCTTGAGCGCCACCGGACAGTCTTGGATATCTTCTCTCCTTTCAAGCTTAGTACGTTAACTTGTCACTGATATCTGTGGAGCACGTCTGAGTCGGAGAGGAGGCACGGAAAGGAATCACTGTTTCCGGCTGCATTGGGAGCCATTTGTGTTTCCATGACCTGTTACGGTTTGCATGGGAAACATTTCGTTTACCCAATTCATCTGTTACCCATGGGGCTATCTGTGCCCATACCAACTCGCTACACATTCCTGATCAGTTGTACCCACCCCTCGTTCGCATTTTTTCCAAGACTTAAGCTTCAAATTATTGAAGAGCAGCAGGAAAGTATACGCCTAAATGTACTCTTGTAAGTTGATGATTGTAAAAGTAGTGGAAATGGTGTTAATAATGTATAAAAGAGGCACAAGCCAATGACATTGTGTAGAATTACTACAAAAAACACCGGACATTTCGGGAGGGTCTTACCCTTACTCGTACCCGTATCTGCAACTTTCCCAAAATGTGTATCCAAGCTAGCCCGTTGCCCACCTTAAGAGAGTTAATCAGTTTACGCAACGCGTTGAATTCTCCCATTTTCAGCCGTCCCGACCCCTTCGGTTGCATTGGAAGCCATTGGCCTTGATGTGTTCTGATGACTTTTGACTACACCACGGCAGTGCTGGACGGTTCCGGCGCCTCAGATCGCTGTGCATACTATTCCGCCGATGTCTGCGCCCCCCCCCCCTTGGCTTCCGCTGGCAACTAGCATGCATTTCCTTGGCTGACTCCTCGTTTTCTAGCGCCTACCAATCCTCTCAGGAATAATTTAGCTCCAAAGAGCCCATGCCAAAAATATCTTCCCAACGCCTTGTGAGACCTTGCGCCATCCAAAGGGGCCATCCTTGGAGCTTATCATAAACCTTTCTGCAGTGATTGCGTAGGACAAATTATTGTTCTACCTGCATGGCTTTCTGCCAACAATTTAGCACAAACCTTTTGATTGGCTGGATTTTTGGGACCATGGTCCACTCTAAGCAGTGCTTGTTGCGTGAGTCTTGAACTTATCATCCGATCATGAAATTCCCGGTCATCGACAGATTTTTCCAGCGAAAGCTTAAGACACTGCAGTGCTCGACACGGTGCAGCCCGCCCTCTGACGTCACCTGATATTAAGCGCGTCGGCTGCTAAAGACAGCAAGTCATCCCAGCCGGGGCAAATGGTGAGCTCCAAAAGTCAACCAAGCCCACCCCGCTCAGCGACGGGGAGGGAGTGGAAAGACACCCTCTAACCAACTTAACTATCGAACGGAGATATCTTACCAGCATGACATTGGAAAGGACCGCTTAATTACCCAACGCATCAAATCAACAAATCGCTGTGAACAAATCTCACCTTCAAAATGGATACAAAATTCGGTCGAAAAACGCTCGTCCTGGAAGATTTGCGCCACTAATTTTCATCGGTATCCTCTATCATTCAGTACACAACTGGGCCGTAGGTATGTACGTGCACACAGCGCATGCCGTTCATCCAACGTTCTGTTGATGGAACGCCGGAAGATCAATAGGTGCATCAAGTTTAAAATTGATGAATATTGAAACTTGTTTTAAGCGTAACAGACCCAGTGCAGCTTACTCTCCAACCCCATGGTCCAACATTCTTGCAACTTGGCAAGCACGGTATTTCAAATATCAAGCGGCAAACTTTGGCGCAGCCTAAGCCCAGCCTTAGGTGCTTGCTACTGTATTACCTGCTGCTTAATCGAAGACATGATTTCCAATGTCTGCTTTGTCAGAATTTGTGGTAGCGTGAATGTCAAGCAACCGATTTATTTGGCGGACTTTCGTACATTTGTCTAGACCACCGTTGAAACAATACTTAAGCATTTAGCGCCGCCATTCTACGGCAGGGAAAAGTTTATCTAATTTTTTCGAATTTTATGACAAGGTAGACGAAGGCGTAGCGACGACCGTCGGGAAACGGATACCTCATCATGCAACCCACCAGTAGCAGAGCACCTGTGGCTGCGCCGCGCCTGTTGCGCATGTAGCTTTGCACTGCGGTATGCAATGTGTGCCCCTCCACGCAATTTTGGAACGTGGGATCTGGAGAACATCGCAAGGTTGGAAAGACTGATTCAAATTTTGGGCAAATTTGGGGTGCCTTTCCCTCTGTCGCGTTACGAAAGCCATGCAACAAGGAACGTTTGTTATATTTTGGTAGGAGACACGTAAATACGCTTATGTATTCCATGCACATAAACAATTTGCACACTTTTTGCACACCCTGCACTCCATACGCCTATGTTCTCTATGCACACTCACACATTTATGCACATGCGCACTATCTTCTTCAGCTTGCCAGCGGTTTATCTATGGTAAATAGATAAACCGCTGGCGGGCTGAAGAAGAGGCCCCCTGCCCTCCTCCAGTTTATTTTGTGAAACTACACCCTAATTGAGAACATCAGTGTCATATGAGCGCTTATACAGTAGTACAATTTTAAAATGCCTTGGGTACAAATTGGTCATTAACTTTGGCGTATGCATTTTTTGATCACACATGAGTGGCGTGATCAGAGAATGCACCAGATACGCATCAACGCCTCTGTTCCGTCACCACATAGCGCGCTGATACCAGCGCCTGCTTGTTCATCACCACGCCGAGTCCGACCGAGGCACCGGTGCCAGGGCTGCGCGGCGCCCGGTCTCGTCGGCCGTCCCCTCAGCGTCCGGCCGGGGTGACGTCCGGCCTTCTCGGCTGGCGGGCGCGCCGGCCAGCCTGTCCCAGTGAGCTCAGCGCCCTGCGCGGGCCGTACCGGTCTGGAAATCCCGGCGTCACGGCGGGTGGCGGCCGCGACCTCGGCGACGCCGGAAGCCAGCGGCAGTCTGCAGGACCGGCCGGCGTCACTGACGGACCGGCGGTAGCGGCGCGCGCAGGTGAGAGCGCCGGGCGCGGCCAGCCCGCGGCCGGGCCGGAGCCGAGGCCGCCGCGCGGGCTCGCCCTGTCCGGCCGCCGGGAGGGCTGTCAGGCGCAGCGGTCTCGTGAGGCGGTGTTCTGCAGTTTTGGTATTTGGGATCGGGCTTTACTGGCACAAGTAACGGTTGAGACCAGCGGTGTAGTTTCGTGTTCGGTTTGGCTTCAGCTCCCCTTCCCCATTTTGAGAAAAAGTGATTCAAACGCAGTGAGAAACCCGTTTGCATGTGCATTTTGGGATAGAATGCATTATTTTTCACGGCTCAGCCCTCCCCCGCCCTCCCCCAGTTTATTTTGTGAAACTATACCCTGCCTGAGAGCATCAATGTCTTATGGGTGTCTATTTAGTAGTACGATATTAAAATGGCTTGGGCTCAAATTGGTCATTACCCTTGGCGTATGCCTTCACAACTTATCCCATTTGCAGTACCGTTTCCTTATCACAGGATAGTGCATGCCAGCGTGGGTGGAACCTTGCAACCTTTTGCCAATATCTTGTTCTTCCAATGACTGTCTTTGTCTCGCATTGCGGTTTTCATATCACCCCAGCATATCTTTAAAAAGCGTAAGAAGGTCTTAACGAAATCCATGTTTCTGGGGATTCACGTTTTCCCCCTCCCCATCAAACTTTGCTTAATGTCACGTGCCGATCAGTATCAGCATTTTGTGCTTTCCTGCAAATCCGTGACGCCTCCGGGAGTCTCGGTGTGGGCGCCATATGACGTCAGCTGCCGCGCCGAGCGTCTTACCGTGCCGCGACCGTATCTGAGCGCCGCACCGCGCCGTTCGCTTCAGACGCGAGCCAGACGCGATGGCGGGACGGCAGCTGGTGGTGGCGCTGGCGCTGCTGCTGGCCGCGCCGGCCTGGGCCAGGCCGCAATCGTCTGGCAGCAGCCGGCATCCGGGCGGATACCACAGCACGTACGCCCAGTATCTGGCTGGCATCGCGCAGGCGCTGGGTAGACAGGAGTCCACCGAGGAGTCCGCCCCGTCCAGAGCCCAGGGCGACCGCCCTGTGCCGCAGCAGCAGCAGCAGCAACAGCAGCTACAGCAGCAGCAGCAGCAGCAGCAGCAGCAGCAGCAGCAGCAGCTGCAGCTGCAGCAACAGCGACGGCAGCAGCAGGGGCAGCAGCAGCAGCAGCAGCAGCAGCAGCAGCAGCAGCAGCAGCGGCGGCAGCAACAGCAAGGGCAGCAGCAGCAGCAGTTTCAACCGCAACAGCAGCAGCAACAGCAGCAGTTTCAACCGCAACGGCAGCAGCAGCAGTTTCGGCCGCAAGCCCAGTTTCAACCGCAGCAGCAGTTTCAGCCGCAACAACCGTTTCAACCGCAGCAGCAGTTTCAGACGCAGCAGCAAACGCAACCAAGTATCCCCTCGAAGCAATTGAGACCGCCCTTCCAGCGGCGTCGACCGCAACAGCAGCAGCGATTTCCAACGTCACCATCGCGTCGCGTTCCTCCCCGAAACATTTTCTTGCCTCCTCTGCGCTTCACTGGCAGAAATCGACGGCGTCAGGCCTTCTTTGTGTGATAGTGGGGCAACTTCGGCGTCGGTGTTGTGTGAAACGAGTGAGGGGTGTCGTGCTCGTGTCGTGATCTCGTTTTTGGAATGATCCCGTCACCGCAAATGGTTGCAACTAGTGAGGTGATTTTCGTATCTGGCTGATTCGCGTGAAATGTCTTTTTTTGAAATTTCGTCGGATTTTGGCAGGTATGCTAGTGGCGGTGTTGTGCGAATTTGAGCAAATATCAACGACCATTGCGTGATCTCATAGTTGCGCTTCTGTCGTCATTCTTAAACGCGTCCTGTTGTGAGCACGAAGATGCTAGCGTAATTTCGGCCCGTTTTTGCAATGTGCGAGCTTTGTGTGTCCGGGAGACGAAAAGTAAATTTGCTATGCTATTGATGTGGGGGTCATGCCTCCCGTCGAAGTCTTGCCCATTGGAATATGAGCATCAGAAGACGGATGTCATGCCTTCAGTTGGACCGAGACGAGACAAAGCTCTTGCGTAGCGAATAAGTCAGCATTATGGTGTCGTTGCCTTCGAGGTCGTAATGTAGCAACTCAAAGGTGGCGTGTCATGCGCCGATGGGCATGTGTAATTGACACGATCACACCACTGACCCGGTCACAGGTAGTCGTGGGTCATGCGAGTGCAGCACGCAATAACACTGAGTAAGTGCGAGACGCTGTGCTTTGAACATTTACCGATTACCCGCTAAGATACCAGAGGACATCCTAATTGCATGCATCGACATACTTCACGTGCTATGTATTGCATTGTGGTCCGAAAAGAAAGCCTGGTGACAAAAACGAAAACAAGCATAATCTCCAACTCGAATAGCCCGGTACTACCCGAATATGTGTATTCTACTCATAGATATCCACTGGCCTTTGAGTATTGTCTGTCGGAAGCCCTGACGGAGACACAAGCTTCTCGATGGAGTAAAATGGTCAGTTTGCATACTCAGCCACGCGTGAAGTTTATACATGGGTGACTGCACGCATGATTGCAATACCGACTGTTATGAGAAGTGATGATTCAGCTATGAGTTGAATGTCATGAAATATTGAAGCAAACATCAGATATGATGATATAAGTTCACTGATAACTATTGATGTGCTTTCAGGTGAAAAACTGCTCTATGCGACACAGTTTCTCTGATTAGGGAATTCGCTCTCCAATAAATCATCGGTTGATTGCGTCATCGTACCTTGAAGAGCATTGATTGAAAGGCAACTGACGTCCGCTTTCTTGGAAATGGTGCTCACGAACGCCAGATATGAACGCCTCGACAATCATTTTTCTTGGCTTTGATCGCCGAATGGCAAATGACATGGTAGGATTTGGATGACGCGTTTATGGCGCAGGGATGTCTGGGCGACCTTGAAATAGTCTGCACGAAATAGTCTTCACATCTAGGCGGGCGTATAGCTCAGAAACTAGAGGAGCTTGGGTATTAAGAAGGGCTGGGCTGTGAACTGCACTGAATGATCTTCATGGCGGTCATTTCAGTTTAGAAATCCCATACAAATGTGCTTCACTGCATTTAACCAGTGCCCGAAGGCATATTAAAGGCAAGTTATTTTGAAAACTCGCGCTAAGCATGACTCATAAACCTAATCTGACATATAGGTCAAACAACGTGAAACGTGGCGATAACTGTTGAACTTTCTGTGTAATTTCACCCCTTCTGCAACGTTCGATCAAAGCAAGAACTTCAGACTTCAAACAGTGCAGAAAATTGCTCTCCAGATTGAGAGGCACGAAAAAGAGAAACATCATCCAGCATTATTCAGCTCTGTGTCTGCTGATCCGCATGCAGGAGCGGCACCAAGGAGATTTCCTAACGGGACATACGTGCTTGAGGACGAAGCATGAGTGGGGACAAAGAAAGCATAACCTCCCTCAAAGCTGAGAACTCCTAAGACTTTGGCCATGTTTACTAACGTAGAGGGCAGCCAAACCTTCATACTTAACGCGGTGTGATCGCCTGAACTGCGCTGACAAGCTACTAGTTGGCGCGCTGACAAGCTTCTTAGCGCGTTATCGGTTTATCGCAGAAGAACACCTTCGAACATCTGCGAGGACAGCCGCATTGACGTGTATGGAGCATTTAGAGGCGCGCCACACGTTAAGTGCTTCGTTCCAAATGGATTATCAAAACCACTCCATAATGCATTTGGACGGTGGTTGGCCTTGGGCGCCATCGGTCGAGCGGTTCACGGTCGCCACATCGTTGCAAGGTCTATAAATAAGACCTCTCCAAGCCGACCGCTTCATCCTCGCCCGCCCAAATCCGTTGCGAAAAGGTTCACATTACGACCCGCAATACAGCTGATCTCACCCTTACGGTCATTTCGAAGCCTGCTGGTTCGCAGCAAGCGGCATGGGGCGGGTGGGGGGGGGGGGGGGGGGGGGGGGGGCTCTGTGGACCCTAACGCCTAGCAGTCAGAGTTCTGCGAATGTTCAGAAGTGACAAAATACTAAAACTGGACAACACGTGCGGAAAATGGGCCGTTTGGCCTATGCTGGCACCTCGGTCTCGACATACATGTCTAGAAAAGTCCACTTCAGGTATTAAGTGGCGGCTCTTATGCATAAAAGCTACAGAGAGAATGTGGCTATGCATGAGCCTGAGCACCAGACACAATTTACATGACCCGGGTGCATGACACAGAACCCGACATCTCATGGTCGGTTCTAGTACACCCGCGTTAAGACGCGTTCGGGTGGCAGGTTGAATGCCCTTGGCTCGGGTGGCGGGATCAAGTTGACCCTACCTTGAGATCTCAGGAACTGAGAGGCCTAGAGACACTACATTTACAGCGTGTGTTGGCCTGTACATGAAATCGCTTAGGTCAAAGCTTGAAGTTCCTAGGTCATACTTTCGGGTCAATTAAGGTCAAACAAGGTCAAATTCCAAGTCGGTCTCCATAGCATCTCCAGAACCTAGATACCTGCCCCAAGCAAGAGTTCACATGCTCATTTGAGGTCAGTGATCCCATTTGACCTTTTGAAGGTCGTGGTGACCAGAATCATAGAAGACTGCCTTGAGCTTCATTTGTTCAATTGTTCATATTCAACTGCATTTGTTCATCAATCAATCATGTTCAATTGCATTTGAATAAGAGACAAAGATTACGCCAGGCAGTGTGTTCCCGAAAAGGAAATCTTGACCTGGGTTGTTTCAGTTCAGTAACCTATCATGACCTTTGAGAAGTCCATGGAAGATTATAATGCGGTTCCCGTTATCAATAAACTCGAAACGAGCACCACAAACTACCCCATACAGCAAGCCCTACAGCAATACAACAGGATGTTTTTTACCTTTTGTCTGACCTTGATGCCTGACCCTAGGTCGATGGAATTTGTTCATTCAATTATTATGTTGTATAAGAAAGTATATCAGGGGTGTATGGCTTCGTCTAACACTCCGTTGCTCAATCAGATTGAGCCATTCCCTGGAACTTCCCTTTGCTGAATCCATGGCCTGAATTTGGCCTGCTGTAGGTTAGCGATCTTACAAGGCACATCTAATCGTTTGATACCACACGATCCGCTATTCAATTTTTCATAGCTACGCAAAATTTGGCGGGGCTACACCGCACCGTTCGAAAAACCATTCCGAACAATCCTCGGGGTCAATTTGGCCCCACCCGAACGCGTGTAAACTGTAAAGGGGGTTCAAAAGCAGCCCGCAGCATCTCGCAACAGAGGAGCATCACATAACATCAGGTACAATGAGGGTTAAATGCATGCACTTATTTACATTTTAGTGATGCGGAGGAGGAGCCCCGTGCAGGAGGCGTGGACTCAGACAGGACTGAACTTCCGGACAGGAGACGTGGTTTGAAGCGCGTGTCCAACTTCAAGTACTCCTAATATTTACATAAACTCACCGACGACCAACCCCAAGCGCTACTGTTCGTTTTTAAAATGTGTCACGAAAAAGTCATGCACATCACCAGTCTCGTATACCTCTGAGCGAACTATCTCGTCGGATTACACGCCTCGCGCTGCCGCGTTGGATGACGCCTTTGCCCTGACATTTGCTAAAAGCTTTGTGTAAAACCCTCCAGATGCGCCGTGCTACTCAGTTGAGCCACTCAGCCAACTGCGAGTCTTGCGGCAGCCGTGCGACCCACGACAGCTATGGTCGGTCCCATCAAGACCTGTGGGACTGACGATATCAGTGTCCGCATAATCGTCCAGTGTGCGGACGAGTTAGGCGCTCCACCCACTAAGATTTGTAACTGCCTTTCCGGGGAAGTGGAAGGAGGCCAACATCTTACCAATTTTCGAGAAAGGTGATAAAAAGGAGCCGTCAAATTATGGAGCTATTTCCTGCTTTCTTTCTTTGGAAAGATACTGGCACGGGTTGCGTATGATACGTTGTCCCGCCACGTCTCGCCTGTGTCGTGTGATCATTAGCATGGTGTTATTCCTAGGCTTTCCTACAGCACGAACTTATGTGCTTATCTGAAACAGGCTTGGAAGGCCATGTCGGACGGACACCTGACGGATGCCATTTACACTGGTTATTCGGCTGCTTTTCAGAGCGCTAACCATGAACTCCTAACCAACAAGCCAAAGCACTTATACCATTTGAGGAATCTGCACTCAGGGGGTTATCGTCAGAGGGTTATCATTAGAGGGTTACGTCAGAGGGTTATCATTAGAGGGTTACGTCAGAGGGTTATCATTAGAGGGTTATGTCAGAGGGTTATCATTAGAGGGTTACGTCAGAGGGTTATCATTAGAGGGTTACGTCAGAGGGTTATCATTAGAGGGTTACGTCAGAGGGTTATCATTAGAGGGTTACGGCAGAGGGTTATCATTAGAGGGTTACGTCAGAGGGTTATCGGCACCGAAAAAACTTCGGATTGGAAACTGGTTACTTCCGGCTACCGGCAACTGGTTACCTCCGGCGTCCCGGACACATCCCTCTTGGCTCCCCTCCTTTTTTACCGTTCGTTAACGATGTTCCTTACGTCATTGAATCCGGCTGCCTTTTGTGTGCCGGTGACGTAAAATTGTCCGCACAATTACGCCCTCGGTTGATAGTCCGCTGCTGTAGAAGGATCTCGATCATCTGGTAGCGTGGTCGGGCAGGTGGAGGCCGATCCTCAACCTTGTGAAATGTGAACTATTCACGATGACCCTCTGGTGTGTTGCCGTCCAAACCAAGTATTTTATTAATGAAACTTAGCCTGGAGATGTGTGCCAAATTAGGAACCTTGACGCAACGCTGAATACCAAATTTACCTCCGCTCCACATGTTTCTGGCATAGTCAGTTGGGACCATCGAGCACTTGGTCTTTTTATTCGGTCCTTTAAAGTAGCTACCAACAGGCTTAAATTCAACCGAAGCGCAGTGATGGCTGCGTATTTTGCTAACGTGTGCTTGGAATACCCTAGCATAATTTGGGCGAGGGCGGCCTAATCCAATAATCTGTTTGCCCAGAGAATGTGTGAGTAAGCAGCTAAATGAGAAACATGGGCTGCACTCGATCGACCCGCTCATGGGGCAGCTCTTTCTCATGGCAGCCTTCTGCTTCATTCCAACATCCCATCCCAGCAGTGCGAAGAATGCAGCACGATTTACTCTCTCCAAGCAGCATGCTCCAAGGTAAACTGGATTCTCAAATCTTGCTAAGCTGCTTCCCCTTACTTGTGCCGCCTCGATCTGCCCACACCCGAACTCTGCTCACCGTACCTCGCGCTCGTTTGCAGACTGTACAGAGCGGTCTGTTTTGCAGGCTGCCAAGCGTTGGGAACATTTTTCCTAGCGATCCTAGCGTGGATATATTTCATTACAGTTTTGGCATTTTTGGAGTTCCAGTGATCAAGCATCTATTAACTGTAGTATTTTTACTCAGCTTTGAGATATGGCACCCTTGTAGTATGTTTATACTACCGTGTGCTACGAATTTATTGTATTCAATCTATATGACTTTGTCTGTTAGCGAAACACTGCTCTACTGGCGAGAAAAGAAAATAAAACAAATAAGCATTCATTTATCTCCGACATGGACCAGTGCGTACGTTCAGACCACGAGCCGAACTTATCGTAACCAGCAGCTTAGCGCGCTACCGCATATCCCTCACCTTCCTGCGATTTACGCTGTCCTTCCAGGCTCACTCCAGTTTGATAACTTTCAGGTTATGTACGGAATGGCAAGGCTTCCTCGGCGCGGCAGGTCAACAGTGAGCTTGTTGATCGGATGGAGGTAAGGTGGTTCTGCACGCGCGCGTAGGTACCGCCTCCGTCTCGCCGACGCAGACCACCGCCGACGTTTTTCACACCATACGCCATAAACACTTGCAGGAAATGGTCCTGTCATGAAATATTACTTCAGATTACCCATCATCTTACCATCCCCACGGCATGCAACGACATAGAACACACTGCTTTCCACATACCTCCTCAACCCGTCGGGCACCGTACATCGCCGGCTCTCTTTCCTGTGGGCTAACTTACCTCTATCTTTAGCACCACGGCTGTAGGCCGCTAGAGGGTTGTTAAGAAAAAAATATCTTATTGCTTTTGAATTTGGCGGGGTGTGATTGTTCCCTCTTTATTAGTACGACTTTCCTTATGTTCGGCAAGTAACAAGAGTAGGTGAATATCAGCGTGCCCTATTATTTTCCTTTTACCCTGACCTGTGGACCTACTTTCACGGACTTAACCTCTTTAATCTACGCTGTGAATCCACTTCTATAGGCTCTCTTTCCCCTAACTTGTTCGGAAACCCCTCTCTATTACAGGGGATGTTCCGCATTTCACGGTATTGATGCAGGCATCAAACATGATAAAATACGATCATATAGATAAAACAGTAGTATTAGCCTTATCCCTAGGAGCAAAACCAGGGAATGGAGATGTGGTTGGGTTTCGGCAACATGCTTTTATCGAAACAATAGCACACGTCTAATGGCCATTGATCATAAGATCATTTCTAACTATTGGTATGCTTTTTAAGTGTAGAAGACTTCTGGGCACAAAGTCAGTATTCAGTAAATAAGCACCTTAATACACCACCATTTGATTGCGCCATGGAACGTCTTTTATGGCGTCAAAATCGCTGCCAGGTGATCGTGTCAGAATTCCCACTGTAGTGGCCAGGCTAGTTCACTTGAATAATCCCCCCCCCCCCACCGAGAGGTGACCTGCGTTCTGGTGCAGGTTTGCGAAACCATAATGCCGTTATGTGCGCATATTTTCCCCCTCTCTCGAGTTGTTCTCGTATGTTTCTCCGTGATTTTGCATTGTTCATTTGCATTCGCATGCTCGGTTATGTTCTTATTCGATGTTCTTAAGGCATGCTATTCCCAGTCTTATTTCCGTCATAACGTGGGCCAATGCCCAAATTCCTGTATGGAATAGCGCAATACGTGATTCGCATGTTAAAGCACATTTTGTGCCAAACGTATGGCGCAAAATCTTCGTAATCTCCACTCCCCGCATCGAAGTGATCGAGGGCCAACTGATGACCGCTGGTGTCACGGAGAGTGCTGGCGTACGCCAGACACAGGCAATTTGATGATCATATCAGCTCTCGGCCTTGCGCACCACACGGTTAGTGAGGTAGTGGCACTTGCGTGACGCTTGTATGGCAGAATGAATGCTTGGGTGACTTTGAGGCAGTCTGCACGAAATAGTCTGCACAAGTTCACGAGTGTCAAGCTCAGAAACAAGAGGGGTTTAAGCTTTAAAAGCGCATGACTGTGAACTGAGCTGAATCTGAAAAATGTCTCTCTTTGTTCAAAATCCCATACAAATGTGGAACACTCCCTTCAACCTGGTCCCTGATTCCCCACTTTGCCGCACATAGTCCGCCTCCTTAGAGCAAACTTCCCCCGAAAATAAAGCCAGCTGGATAGAGCTCCTCGCAGACGCAGCTACCGGTAGCCGCTGTCCTTCGAGCAGGCAGCCGAGTCGACTTTCGCGTTTAAGTCCCCAACACAAAAATGTGTTTTTCATTTCAGGAATTGCTGGTGCGGACATAAATTTCTCTAAAACTTGGTTTGCTGTGGTAGAGTCTGTTCATCAGATCATTGTTCTCGCCGCTCCCGCGGACGTCGTGTTTCTGAGCTTTAAGCAACACCTCAAACATGGAGGCCTCATCAATCAAAATCACGTGCATGACTCCTCTGCAATCAGCTTTATGGTAAGTGGCGCGGGGTCCGGGTCTTCCGTTTCTGATGCACGTGTTCAGACGTCCATGAAGCAGCAAATCGTTCAAATTACCTTCATCCTTTTTACTTCAGTTGCCAAATAACGCTCGCTCTAGAGATCGTAAGTGACACAGCGCTGGCTCTGGTGGGTTCCAACCTGGCCTTCTTGAAATAGGCTAAGTATCTGACCTCCTGGCGCAGGAACCACTCTCCTTATATTTCGTGATAAACCGGTGGATCTACTACTTTATCCTTTAAATGTTCCAAAAAATTAGCATTGCCTTGGTAACAACCATCTCTGGACGAAGCGGTTATAGAATAGACATTAACGCAGTGTTCGCCCTTTTTCAGGCTTATTATTTTCTCCACACCTTCGATCAGCACCGTGAATGAGATGACAGAAATGAAGTGTAATTTGGTTACATTCAGCTCCCACCTTATGATTTAACTGCATTTATTTGACCTTTATTACATTTAGGCACAGCTTACTGAAGCTCCTTGCTGCATGTACCTGGTACCATCTACACATGTTTCATGAAATTGGTACCCATTGCACATTTGTATAATGTTTGTAAAATTGCATGCCTTTTATAACCATTAGATCACTTTCAAATATTTCATATCTATCTAGGAAGTCGATCAGATCAGTTTAGCCGGATAGTAGTTTTCGCAGCGCTTCTGCAAAATATGCTGAAAGGAACAAATGATGCATTTGATGAATACACCGACATTTTCACCTTGTTTCCAAATGGGAGCGGGTTTAATTTTTCATGCCATGCCATGCCATGGTTCGATGACAATTTTTGGCTGAACCTGGGCACATTTGATTATTGAAGACAATGCATGTAGGTTGTCGGCGCGTACCGAACATCGATTTTACAATAGATCTCTACAGCTATGTTTTTTCAGTGGTGAACAAAGTTTTAAAGGGGCCACAGAGATCCGCTCCCTGCTTCGTCTAAGCAGGCGGTGAAAAGGAGGCAACGTCATCTTGGACACGAGTTGGGGGGACGTCACTTTTTTCATGGTATTTAACAGCGTCGTATATTTTTAATGCACCTAAGTATATCTGTCTATCACGGTTTTTTTACTATCGAGATTTATGTGATTGGATCGATTTTGGGTTTTTGAGGCTTGATCAAGATTTGATCATCCGGCCCTCGACCTCCTGAAATGTCTTCAATGCTCGAATCCACAAAATCAGACATCTATATTGTCTGTGCGATATCCCTGACGCAGGAAAATCCGCTCAAAGTATAGCCACGGGATTGGTCAAATTTTTAAACCAAAGTCATGTCATCCTGAGCAGCCATTCCATTGCAAACAAAATGACTGCCATTCATGAATCAAATGATCACGGCGGGAAATCCTGTGGAAAGTGGCGACGGTCCAGCCCCCCCCCCTCCCCCCTCCCCCCCCGTCTCCCCCGGGCCCCGCAAAATTAAAAATGGGGGTCTGGGGACCCAAAGTAGGTGCGTTCAGGGGTCCAAGAGCCCCTTGGAAAGGCTCTTCGGCTCGTGCAGCACAAAGAAAAAATATTCCAGGGATGAAATGATCACTCAGTGATGTCCGTGTGTGCAGGCCGCTCTGGATGTTCGTGGGCTGTTTTAGCTGCTCAGGTCGCCCCTGCCACCGATGGTACATCGGCTTTTTAGGGACTTTGCTGGGCCCTCCCGTCACAAATGATCACTTTTATGGACCAGGAGCCTTTCTGGTCACCTGAAAGTTCGTCTGCCTATCAGGGCCCATTGGCCGCCTTAGCCAGAGCCATTTAGATGTACACCTATGACCCTTTGGACGCTTCTTGTTAGTCTTGAAGTCTTGTTAGCTATCCAGGGGCCTCTTTGGCTGCTCAGAGGTCACTCCTATGTCCAAGAGCCCTTTCGTTTGTTAGTGGGCTCTCCTGCTTACGCAGGTGATTTCTGGACGCTCGGCCTCTCAGAAAATATTTTGAGACGTCGTTTTCTCAATGCCGTCCTTGCTACTCAGCGGTCTTTTAGTTGTTCAGGGGCTCATCTGTCCATATAAGGACTCCTTTGGCGTTTGAGGGCCTGCTTGGCAGCTCAGAGTCTCCGGCTGTTTCCTCACTATCTCCCGGACACTTTTTTGGCTGCTCAGGGCTTTTTTAGCCGCTCAAAAACTCCTATTGCTGCCTAAGAATCCTTCTGGCTTGTGGGCAGCTTGTCCGCCGCTTGGAGGCACTTGGAACACCATTAAGTCGCACAAACTTCCACGGCCCCATCCTGTGCGGGGCCCCTCTGGCTACTTACAGACCTTTTTGGAAGTTGAGAGGCCACTCTAGCCACCGTGGAGTTATCTTGCCACTGAGATGGCCTGCTGTTTGCTCAAGGGCCGACCCAACGGGCTGCTCAAGGTACTTTTAAGCTCTCAGAGCTCTTTTCCTGCATATCCTCACGACCCTCGGGAGATTCGTGGGCCTTTTTGGTACATAAAACATTGGGCCCGGCTTTGGCGCTCAAAGGTCATCTGGTTACCAAGGACTGCCTCAGTTGCTTTAAAACGGGTCAGTCTTATACACGATCCTGCTGATATGTAGGGAAGTCAGCACCAGCATGCAAATGGTTCCCCGCTAAAACGTAAAGGAAGTTCTCTGCAAAGCTGCATAGAGTTGCGTGGTACTTTTTTGTGCAATTTGCTGCTGACTGGAACTCACGACCACGACAGGCGGAGCGCATTGGATCGGACAGGAGAATCTGGGTGTGGAGTATGGTATGACACGTATGGTATGAAGGAATAGTCGCACAGGACTCTGATTTGTTTCGGACCCCTTTGGAAAGATTAAGAATAGGCAAGACAACCCATTTCCAGTTTGAATAGTTGGGATGGAAGCTCGCTGTTCAAAACGGTGCTGCTGATCAACGCGTTTTACTCGAATTGCCATGTACTTAAGGCGTGCAAAATATTGGCAAGGAATGATACTCAAAACAACTAAAGCTGACGTGCTCCAGCGGGGGCGCAGACACCATGATCAAGTTGGGGGCAAACTCCAAAATGCCAAAATGGTAGTCATTTGGAATGGCACCCGTGCCCTTTGGTAAATAAGACTATCCGGCTTCCTAAGATCATTCATTCATTCAACATTATTTCCCTGAAGAGGCGAAATTCCACTGGCGAGTAGGCACTTTGGGTCATTGGGGAGGTATCTGCTTCACTAGGCTAGATGCTAAGAAATGACCTGGCCACAGACTGGTCAGCACTTTGGATACGAATCAGTGGCTGACAGTGCACCCGAGTTTTCATGCGCCTAGATTTCGCCAGCTGGTTCTAAGAGATAGGATTTGTTCCGGAATTTAAACGGGAACAAATTTGGAAGCCTCAAATACTAACAGCCCAAAACAACGTGGCGAAAAAACGTAAAACCGGGGTTATTCATAAACACTCATGTCAGCATGAAGGCCCTTCTTCTGGATGTCCCTTACCTGAGCCCTGCTCCCGTCTGCCGTTGGCGGACGGGAGCAGGATACGAGCAGGTGGGTTGTGTGAGATTTGTCATCTCACACAACCCACCATAGCAGAAAACATACTTTCGGAACGTCACCTGCCTTAGGGACGAATTGGTCCACCGGACATTCATTTGGCCCTCACTCAACGTAGACGATTTTGTCTGCATTTGTATGTGGGCAGGGGCGTAGCCAAAGCCTCTCATAGGTGGTCATATGGTTTACGAAAGCCTCTTGATGGTGACCACCCCCACAAAAAATATATCGCCGGATATAGCTCACCTGTTAACAAACTTTACCAAGCTGGGAGCGCAGGCTTGAGAAAAGCCCTGATGGTGAAAGGCTCTTCCCAAAAACAAAGTTTGGATATAGCTCAGCTGTAAACGAGGGGCATCGTTTTTGTTTTTATGTTTATTTTCATTTTTTAATCATAATAGAAGTAGGATTCAAATCTACCTCAAAATCATTTCTGGTTGTATTTTGAAGTTAGTAAACTGCAGAAAGCAAACGTTGAACGACTACGTGCAACAAATCACCGGTGCCCAATGGCTCACCGGCGCAGTCAACATTTCCCGGAACTTTGATCCGTCAAAATGTGCAACAGGCTTATTATATATGGCACCTGGTCTTCATATAAGTTTATCACAATGAGCTCCTTCGTTTCAAAGATCGTAATGAAAGGGCCGCTTTTCTGGAATAAAGCGCTCTTAAACCAACTTTTTCTAGAGTTGAAAGGAGCTAGAGCCTTTTTGGGTGAATTAGGCCCCAGCCCCGGGCTCCTGGGTCCTGGACCCCCCCCCCAAAAAAAGAAGCTTCCCGAGAGCAATCCTCAGCCATTTCAATAAGGACCTTGAGATTATCTAAGGCCAGTGGTATGCTTGGTCATGAGACAACTTCGAAATAACTCCTCGTAATATAAGGTGACAACCCTGAGCCCATCCAGCTTTGCTCGGCACAAATTTATAAAGTTTCACAAAAACGAGATGGTTTTTGCGTCTTGTGTCCGTAAAAAATTGTCTCAAAAGTTTTGTTACGAGGCTGGATATGTTCCTTACTGCGTTACCAGAGTCGAAGTTGCAATAAATGCAGCCCTTCTCGTCATATTATCTATTAGTGTTTCCAGACGAAGTGGCTCGCAACGTTACAGATGTCCATAAGCTACATCGGCCTTGAAAATGGAGTAAAAAAGGTACAGCGGGGCAAGGTTTATTACCAAATATGACTACATCTGTTGTTACAAGACAAGAATCACGCATGTGTTATATCAAGAGATGCATTACAACTGTTCTCTTTAACGTAAAACGCGACATGGAGCGCCACCTAGCCGCGAAGAAGTATGCTCCACCTCCAGCACCTCCACCTCCAGCTCCACCTCCCGTAAATCGACTGCAGACACCAACTTTGAGAGAAAAAGGGTCAAATCCGGGAGAAACCCCATCTATTACAAATCTACACTACTGAAATGCTCTTGTCAGTAAGAGTCACGACAGTGACTCTTACTGACAAGATAGATAATAAAGTGCCAGTACGGGCCCGCATCTGGTCATGGCCAATTGAACATCATCCGCTCTCAAATTATATGCTGGTTCCATCACATCTAATTCGACGTGATAGATCAGATGTGGTTTTAATTATTCGTTGCACAAGTAAAAGCTAACTTCAAGTCACATTTTCCAGATAACCTCACAATTCGGCTACTTATATATGTTAATACGCGATATAGAAAATGAAATAATCATTGGATGAAACATGTGGTAATGGCCAACTTCGTCGGAATCGGAGAGGTCACGGTGGACACGCATTGATAATTTGCCGTTGAAAAGCTCTTATATGCCTGCGTTGTCCACACATTATGCTATTGATTGTTTGGAAAGCCCCACCCACCCCCCCCCCCCCTTCTGAGCCCTGGGACTGACGGCATGCTACAGTCGCGAAAACGTTACAATGGTGTCGCTGTAACGGCACCCTTGGTCCAAATGTTGTGTCGTTGGTGCAACAAACATGGTGTTCCTTCAATCTAACGATTAACGGTGATTGTATAACCGTACGCTTTTACCCAATCTGGCTACCGGTTAACAGCTGCGGTGCTCCCGGCGTCGATCTGCGAGAGAGATCGCAACGCTAGATAACCTGAGATGTTGAACGCATCACGAGGCTTCCAACACTTTTGTATTTTTCTCTTTTCCCTTTCTCCCTCCGATTACGTTGCCTATACTATTATTACGTTGCCCAAACTACTGCTACCATATTAATCCAAAGCGCCTCATGAACGACGGTAGTGGCGCGCATTCACGGCTTATGGCTGATGAGGCGTGATGCGTGGGACTTACGGGCGTTTGATGTGTGTTTGAGGGCTGTTAAGGGACTTGTCTCTTCGACTAGGTACGTTGGTATGCATGTAGGCAAACGCCTGTGCACACAGAAATGCGATTCGGTCACTATACCATGTAAAAAAGGGTCATTTACATGAAGGTTATCGTTAAATCGCGAACTCGTAATATGAGCTAGGTTTATCATCAGCACCGGCTGCCGGCTGGTGCCGGTGGTGCTAAATGGATCATTTAATGATTTGCTGGTAGGTGGATGTGAACCTTTGCAGTGCCTTAAGATATAGGTATTTGCATGCTCAGTTAGCCTTATATTGGTATCGTAGGTTTCCTCAATTTAATTGGGCCCTGGCTGCCCAATGCATAGGTAATAACTTGGTTGCTTGATTTTTGTTCTGTCCCTTGACATTATTTAACTGTGTTAAGAATCAAACTGGTCCATAATGCTCAAAGTCGCCTTGATATGACAATGCAGCCACAGTTATGGCTGTACATGGCACACACAATGTGATGCAGTTGTGTGTCAGTCATCATTCATTCAGAGGTGGCAAAGCCAGTCTCAACTATATGATTATGTGTTTTTGTCATAAAATTGCTGTGGCATGGTTTTGCCTGTTTACAGTTAGGGTACTTATCGCTTCTTATTTTGCCCATTTATGAGAATATGTGTCAAAAGTGGCAGCTATGTATATTTGTTTCAGGTTTTTGCACTCATATTGGGGTATTTGGATGACTATATTTTCCAGAAGTAATTATTAGCTAGTACATATTGGTTATCACTGACCTATCAGTTGTCATTCCTCCGGAGTCAAGTAAGATTTGCATCGAAGAAGAGAAGGAGGCAAAGAAACATCCTGGAAAAGGTGGGGCTGTGTAATGTTTGTGCTGATGTGCTTTATGACACTTGTATAACCTATATGCTTTAAATGTATCATAAATTGAATTTATCTTGCAATATTGATGCACCTTGGTCTGTCAGATATATTTTTGATGTTCATGCATGGCTTATGTATCCCTTCAAGCACATAAGTTTATATTCAGTTGGAGGGCTCATGCCTCACCTCTATCCCACTTTGAGAAAAAGTGGGCTAGGGCTGCGGAAATCTGTTTTGTTGTATATTTTGGGGTAGGTCTTTTATTTTTCTGTGCTCTGACCCCTCCCCCCACATACACATGATTAATTTGATAACCCTATGCAGGCTGTTGGCTATTTATGTCAACTGTGTCAGGTTATGTCATGTCAAGCCCTTTTATGTTTTGAGCCACTTCCTGGTTCTGAGACAGTCACACCACAGCCAGCATCCAGTGCACATCATGTGACAATGCACCATATGATGGCTGACCCAAGCTTGCCACCTGTGTGACTATGACCTGCGCACAACATAGTGACCTTCCGAGCACATGACATACTGTGACCTGCTGTCTGTTGTACTGTGACTGCTCTCTGTTGGACAGTGACCTGCCATCTGTTGAGCGTGACCCAAGTCTGCCCTCTGCTGGGGTGTCACCCGAGCTTGCTGTATGTCGGCCTGTGAATTGCCGTTCGGACTGTAACCCACCTCTGTTGGAACCTGACTCGAGCCAGCTGTCCGTCACCTTGACTGAAGCCAGTCGTCTCGGTGATGTCTCTGGCGTGACTGTGACCGGAGCCGGCCATCCCCACTGTGACTGTGACTGTGACTGTGACCGTGACCGGAGCCGGGTCGGCCGCCAGATGGACCGCCGAGAGCAGCCCGTCTGGACGCGGCCGCAGGGCTCGGAGGCGCCGCAGCTGCACCTCTACAACAGCCTGAGCCGGCGCAAAGAGCCGTTCGTGCCGCAGGCCGGCCGCCGCGTGCTCTGGTACAGCTGCGGGCCCACCGTCTACGACGCCTCCCACATGGGACACGCCAGGTCAGGCTCTCTGCGTGCGTCCACCGAATGCATGAAACGTACCTGAGCGACATGGGCTTGGCGCTTTCGCCGCGCTACCTCACTGCACGTAGCGCTGCCCTGGACTGCTCTCTGCTGAGCGAGTCAGGAATCCTAGCATACTGTTCTTTCTCGGATCGCTTTGAACCGTCTAGGATGAATAAAGCGGGTGAGCTTACAAGGTACGAACCTTCATCCACGTTGCCGAGACGGATACCGAAATGCTGGCTTCGTACGATACTGTACGTTCCACGACTGCAAGAGCAGCCCTAATGCTATGGTGGCCTCAATCGTCGTTCGGCGTCCCAAGAAACCCGCACAGCACTGAAGTAGCAGAATACCGTGTCAAAGTTGCCTATTGGCCTTTAAGATGCGCAAGTTTGCACTTCGCAGATTCTCCTCATCCAGTGCTGGGTGTCATGCCAATGGGCGGAGTCATTGTCCCACACTCGAATCCAGCGAAGAGTAGAGGTGTCGTTAAGCCGTGGCTGGTCCCTCCGAGTGCCGTCCTGCCCGACCGCTGTACATCTCGTTCGTCATCAGGTCGTACATCTCGTTCGACATCCTGCGCCGCGTGATGACCGACTACTTCGGCTACGACGTGACGTACGTGATGAACGTGACGGACGTGGACGACAAGATCATCCGACGCGCCCGGCATCAGCACCTGTTGCGGCAGTACGCGGCTGACACCACCGACCTCCGACGCATGGTGGACGACTGCGCACTGGCCCTCCAGGTGAGACGGGCTGCCGCCACGCGAGGGGCAATGGGGGACCAGAAGGAGCCCTGGCGCTCCAGAGGAGACTGGCCGGCCGGCCGACCGGCGCCGCTCTGGGGGGAGATGGGATGAGTATGAGTCCTGACGCGTCCGGCAGTGCGCCACACAGAACCGGACGGCGTACTTATGCTGTTTGTTCAGCACCTCAGGCAGATGCATTGCAGGCCTGAACTTTCTGCTCAGGACCTCGGTCATCTGACTGTCCTGTGTACTCCCATACCCGTGACAGTTGCTTTGCTCTGCCTTCGACAGAAGTACTCGAAGAAGGCGGCCGCCGAGAAGGGACGCGGACAAGCGCGACATGCAGCGCCGCCTTGTAGATCGGCTCTCGGCGGCGATCGACAAGGTCGAGGCCATGGTCAAGGAGGGCGGCGACGCCAACCTAAGCCAGGCCAAGCAGGTGCGCGGTCGCCGGGACCGGGGGAGGGGGGGGGGGGGGGGGGGACAGCGGCCGAGCTGCGCCGTCTAGAGCCGCCCTTACTGGAGAATCTGCGGCTAATGTCCATTACTGGGGTGCTTCCAGCTTATGTCGACCTGTCTACGTGTTCTGAATTCGCACGTCGCTGCGCTGGTGCAGCTACTTGCTGTTGATATTGCCGTTGCGGCCGCTGACGAGGCTGTTGCACCCGCTGACGTTTACTATCTGCTGAGCGTTGACCACGCTCTCATGGCCGCTGACAGCTGAGTCGGCCAGCTGAGTCGATGGCGTCACCGCGGCTGCCAGCTGTGCTGTCGCACCCACTGACGGATTGCCGTTGCAGCTGCTGCTGAAGGAGGCGTCCGACCCGCTGGCCGAGTGGCTTGACAGCCGGCTGGGCCACACGGTGACTGACAACGTCATCTTTGCCGATCTACCGCGCCACTGGGAGGCCGAGTTCCACAGCGACATGGCGGCGCTGAATGTAAGATGCTCCGCCGGCGCCGCTCCCCCGGGGCGTGTCGAGACAAGCCCTGTGACGCTGGCTGGCGCGGTGGCGGTGCTGGGCGTGAGACGCTCTGCCGCCGCCGGCTCCCCGGGGCCGTGTCGAGACAAGCCCTGTGACGCTGGCAGGCGCGGTGATAGCCGTGTGATCTGCGTCCAGCTCTGGGCGGAGAGTCGCGGAGATTGGTCCCAGCCGCGCGGTTGGACTCCTGCTTAACGTCTTCGACTGTCTCCGTCTGCGGTGTCTGTGGCCATTGGTTGTGGGCAGGAATGCCGTCCGCCTGCTCTGGGCCAGGTTCACGTACCCCTGCTAAGCTTGTCGCCTTCTTGCGCGGTGTTCACTCCCGACGTCTCGCTTGTGCTTGGGGGGTGGTTCGGTGAACGAAAATGCCGTGATTCGGTCAATCTGAGACGAACTTCGCCTGCCGTATTGCTCTCCCTGTGAACGAGTCGCCGGCGCTGTCGCGGTGGTGTCAGACAGCAGTCCATGCCGTAAGGCTCGCCAGCCCGCTCGGCCCGCTTCGCCGTGACGCGGCGTCCCCTGCTCGCGACAGGTGCTGCCGGCTAACGTGGTGACCCGGGTCAGCGAGTACGTGCCCGAGATCGTCGACTACATCGCCAAGATCATCGAGAACGGGCTGGCCTACGAGTCGCACGGCTCCGTGTACTTCGACGTGGGCCGGTTCGACGCCGACGACCGCCACCACTACGCCAAGCTGGTGCCGGAGGCGTATGGCGACAGCGCGGCGCTGCAGGAGGGCGAAGGTGCGTGCCCCTCACATAATCCCCCTCAGATGCCCGGTGCTGCCGCTCCTCAGATACCTCCCCCTCCCCCCTCCCCCCCCCCCTGCCGCATGCTCACCGTTGGCCTGGCTTGGGGTGCTGCTGGGTGCGGACGTTTGAGTTGGCTTGTGTTAGGTGATGAAAGTGGCCACCGGTGCCGCCGGTGGCTTCCCTTGTCATGAGGCAAAGTGCTGAGATGTAACGCGCACTCAAAGGCGTTTGTTCGGGGAATGACTGGAAGACCCCGTATCAACTGCTTGTGGGCGAAGATGTAACCTGAACGGTGGTTTCGTTAATAGCTCGTCTGTATGCATGAGTTTCGCAGCTAAGTAAGTGTCAAGGGTTTGCAGCCGTGTCATGCGGTCGATAGACAGCCGTATCCGGCGGTGATAACACGACCCAAGGTGTCTCCGTTCACACTGAGAATTGACTCGTCTGACCTGCCCGACCTTCTCGCTGACCCGCCTGACCCCTCACGGACGCGCCCGACCTCTCACCCACCCGCCTGACCCTCATCACTGATTCGCCTAACTTGTCTGACTTCTCACTGATCCGCCTAGCCCTTCACTGGCCCCTCACTGACACCTCACTGATCCCTCATTGACCTCGCCTGCTGCAGGCGACCTCAGCGTCTCGGAGGACCGGCTGAAGGAGAAACGGTCGCCGAACGACTTCGCGCTGTGGAAGTGCTCGAAGGCGGGCGAGCCGAGCTGGCCGTCGCCGTGGGGTGCCGGCCGGCCCGGCTGGCACATCGAGTGCTCGGTGATGGCGTCGGCCATCTGCGGCCCCAGCATGGACATCCACACCGGCGGCTGTGACCTCAAGTTCCCGCACCACGACAACGAGCTGGCGCAGGCCGAGGTGGGCCGGCACCACGCCGAGGCCGGCCCTGGGCTTAGACAGCGCCGGAAAAGGCTGATGCCTTGGGCTTAGATAGCGCCTGGAAAGGCCTTGTGCTTAGAGAGCGCGGGGCCTGAGAAGACTGGCAGGGCCAGTGGCGGAACGCTCTGAATATCTGAGGGAAATGTCGCAATGGCTCAGGGTGGCATGGTCGTATTTCGCCATCCCTAGCTATATTCCTCGGCGTTTCCCCATTGAAATCATGCTGTGTCATTTCTGTGTTTTGTCCAACTTCTGTTACATGCGTTCTGTACTTGTAATGTTGGCTGGGTTTACTGGGGACGCCATGTTCCAGCTGCCTTTAGAAGTTACAGACCAGTAGGTAGCCATGGCAGTAACATCTGGACCCCTGCCCGACACGAGCACGAGCACTGGCCTCGTATCCTGGCTAACCACGGCGCTGCGGGTCCGCAGGCCTACTTCAACAACGACAACTGGGTGCGCTACTTCCTGCACTCGGGCCACCTGACCATCGCCGGCTGCAAGATGTCCAAGTCGCTGAAGAACTTCGTGACGATCAAGGACGCGCTGCAGCGCCACACGGCCCGTCAGCTGCGACTGATGTTTCTCATGCACGCCTGGAAGGACACGCTCGACTACAGCGAGCACACAATGGACGTGGCTAAGAACTTCGAGAGGACGGTTAATGTGAGTATCCGGCCGGCCATCTCCGGGTGGGTCTGGCAGGTCAGAGGCTCGGTCAGCTACCTGTGGAAGGGTGCGGCTCAGCATCAGCCGCTACTGACGCTTGTTAAGGTCCGCGAAATGTGACCAAGGCCGTACTGACTGCACTAAGCCTTCGTTGGAATGCGAGTCACTATCGCATCTGATCATCTCTAATTGAAGTTTATCACCACTTTTCTCTTACAAGCAAGGCAGCTCTGTTGCATAAATGAATCTATTTTGTTGCACAGGTGCTTATCATTAGACATAATTGTTTAGTGTTGTTTGTCGAGTATGCATAAATCCTGTTTATTTTGTTTTTCCCGGGGCCAACTTTTGTGCGTGTACATGCGCACAAGCGCATGTATTCTGCCTGGCCGAGTGGTCTACCTGCTAATGGTGTCCCTGTGACTGGTTTGCTCTCCGTCTGAACCGGCAGGAGTTCTTCCTGTACGTCCGCTCCGTGCTGCGGTCGGCGCCGGCCGGGGTGGAGTTCTTCCAGAAGTGGGGCAGCCGGGAGCTGACGCTGAACGGCACGCTCAGCGAGACGCGTGCTGGCGTACACGCCGCCCTTTGCGGTGAGTGGACCGCCGCCGCGCCCACGCTCGCCGGGCTGCGGCTGGGCAGGACTCGGGGCTCGAAGGGGGCCGCGGACGGTGTCGGTGCGCCGAGCCGTCCTGGAACTGGAGCGACGCCGTCATTCTCTCTTGTGACGTCTGTCACGCGCGTTGTCTTGCTACTGCCCGTTTGTCTATCATCTGTCACGCCTGTCACAGCTGTGCGTCTCTGCCAGGGGTGTAGTTTCGCAGCCATTTAGTTGCGGAAAATACAGAAGAAAAAATTATATCCGGCTTTGACCCCTTTCCCCCTCAAAGTTGGTGGGCTGGAGTTCACTATCCCAACTGAACAGGAAACTACACCCGCGTCTCCTGGCCTGTGGTACATGGTCCGTGGCAGCGGCCAGGCTGTGGCGGGGCGCCGTCGGCCGGCAGTGGGGCCGGCGCCGCTCGCGTGACCGCCGTCTCACCCGCCACAGACAACGTCGATACGCGCGCCTCGCTGGACGCGCTGCGCGAGCTGGTGTCCGCCTGCAATAGCTACATCGGCGAGGCTAGGGCGGACGGCCGGGTGCCTAACCGGCAGCTGCTGGCCGACGCCGCGCAGTACGTGACGCACGTGCTGCGCGTGTTCGGGGCGGTGCCGGCCGGCGGGCCGGCTATCGGCTTCCCGGCCGAGGGAGACGCCGGCAGCGCCGACGTGAGTGGAGGTGGACCGGGCGCGCGGCGTCCTCGAGTAGTTGTGGAAGACCGTGGCGGCTGGTGGTCGTAACGGGTTGTCTTGTCGTATGAGATCGAGGATGTGCGGGTGTGGGGTTCGCGGCATGTCGTGCTGAGGTGTTCACATTTGGCCGGTCCAGTATCCGCTAGTAACGTTTTCCGTGTGCTCAAATAGGTGATCTTTCATCTTTTTAGTGGGGTTACGGCATGCAAGAACCGTTCGCCAATGCTAAATTATCAGACGTGTTTCTTTTGTTGTCGCTTGTTTCTGCAACATGCGTTACTGTTTCAATGACCCGTTGGGTGGGTGCTGCCGCGCCCGGACGTCCCGTCGGCTGCGGGTGGCGCGTCGTTCCCCACGTGCGTGGGAGGAGCCTTGGTGCCTCTGGTGCGCACCCTGACCGTCGCCGACGGCCAGCCGAGCGTGGCCTGACCTGACCTGACCTGATCTGATCTGATCTGATCTGATCTGATCTGATCTGATCTGATCTGACCTGACCTGACCTGACCTGACCTGACCTGGCCTGGCCTGGCCTGACCCGGCAGCTGGAGACGCTGGTCATGCCGTACCTGGACGTGCTGGGCCGGTTCCGGGAGCGCGTGCGGCAGACGGCGCGCCAGCACCAGGTGCCCAGCGTGCTGCTGGAGTGTGACCGCGTCCGTGACGAGGACCTGACCGAGCTGGGCGTGCGGCTGGAGGACGGCGGAGGTGAGACGGCTCGTCACACGGCCTGTCCGACTGGGGCCTCCGCTGGAGTGCACGCCGCTCCGGGGCGCGGCATGTGGCCGGATTGTGAGGCGCACTCTCGCGGTGCAGGAAAGGACAGGGGTCAAGTGCGGGTTAAGATGTCTGATTTTAGTGAAGGCAGCTCAGAACGCAAGAGGTGTGTTGAAGCGACATGGTTCCCGATGGTACAAGTTTCTTGGCGGGCGACGCTGCCAGCTTCGATGGTACATCTTTCTGAGTGGGCGACGCTGCCAGCCTTGATGGTATATCTCCACGAGCGGGCGACGCTGCCAGCCTCGTCGGTATATCTCCATGGGCGGGCGACACTGCTAGCAAGGATGGTTCATCCCCATGGGCGGGCGACACTGCCAGCCTCGATGGTATATCTCCTCGAGCGGGCGACACTGCCAGCCTCGATGGTACATCTCCATGGGCGGGCGACACTGCCAGCCTCGATGGTATATCTCCACCAGCGGGCGGCACCGCGAGCCTCGATGGTTCATTTCCATGAGCGGGCGACACTGCCAGCTTCGATGGCTGGGGTATAAATCGCCGAGATGAAACACACCTGGGGAGACGGTTCAGACAAATCCGCATGGGAACTGTGCGAGATGCGAACGGGCGTTTTAGCGCGTATTTTCCGCTACGTGAACATCGGCGTTTGGAAGTCCGTGGGATGTGTTAAGTGGCATTTGGGCTAGCGTGTCGACTCGGCTGTACTAGGCTCCAGCTGTCTTCTCCGCTGCCGCTGAGCCCGCTCACGCTGTTTCGGCCGTCATCAGGTGAGACTGTGTTCAAGCTGGTGGGGCGCGAGACGCTGCTGCGCGAGCGGGAGGAGCGCACACGTCAGGAGCAGCAGCGCCGGCTGGAGCAGGAGCGCCGCCAGCTGGAGAAGCTGCGCCTGGAGGAGGAGCGCGAGGCGCAGCGGCGCGTGCCGCCGCACCAGATGTTCCGCGCCGACGACAAGTTCTCCCGGTTCGACGAGAAGGTGAGAGGCGTGGGAGAGTGCGGGCGGCGGCCGGAGAGAGGGACGGGGTGAGGTGCACAGTGGCGGCCGGAGAGAAGGACGGGGTGGACGGTGGCGGCCGGAGAGAGGGATGGGGTGGACGGTGGCGGCTGGAGAGAGGGACGGGGTGGACGGTGACGGCTGGAGAGAGGGACGGGGTGGACGGTGGCGGCTGGGGAGAGGGACGGGGTGAGGTGCACGGTGGCGGCCGGAGAGAGGGACGGGGTGGACAGTGGTGGCCGGAGAGAGGGACGGGGTGGACGGTAGTGGCCGGAGAGAGGGACGGGGTGGACGGTGGTGGCCAGAGAGAAGGACGGGGTGGACGATGGCGGCCGGAGAGAGGGACGGGGTGGACGGTGGCGGCCGGAGAGAGGGACGGGGTGAGGTGCACGGTGGCGGCCGGAGAGAGGGACGGGGTGGACGGTGGCGGCCGGAGAGAGGGACGGGGTGGACGGTGGCGGCCGGAGAGAGGGACGGGGTGGACGGTGGTGACCACAGCACAAATTGTCCAGCGAGCGACAGTCATGTGGTTTTCTGTAGAGGCTCCGTTCTAAACGTTGAATGTGAATAATATGCAGATGGGCGTACGTTTGTGCCATTGGCTGCTTCAGTAAATATATCACGAATTTTATATTGAAAGATTACACGCGGTCGGAGGGCGGTAGACAAAAACTCTGAGCGGCGTTTCTGCGGTGAGTACAGCCGCCCAGTAGATGGAAGTTTTGCTGTTTCCTTGGTAGGCAGAAAGGCGAAACAATGCGAGATGGTTCGGTTGTAAATGGAAACGAGGTTGTAATCAAAGAAGATTGGGAATAAAGAAGTGCAAAGAGGAAAACTTAGTGAGCTAGTGAACAACGGTGTTGACAACAAAAGATGATATTTGCTCTGGCAGAACCCCTGTTGCCTTTCACTGGCAGAGGACGCTAGGCAAGTCCCTTGTGTGTTGTACAATCGTGATGACTTTGCGCTGTGAACCATAATTTTCTGGAACTCCTACGTCAGTGAGTTGGAAGGGTGGGCACAACACGCAGACGGGTAAAACCAGCATCCACACATCCGACGTTGGGTTGGTACCGCTGCGCCGTATCGCGTGCTGCCTGACCGGTTTCAACCCCGCAAGGTTGGAGCAGCACCAGTTTTGCCCGTTAGCGGCGTGAAAGACGCTGTGCCCTCCAGCCCGACCGAGAGCCGTGGCAAGCCGCTTGCCTGCACCAGTGGGTGGACCTTTCACGAGTCTCGCCGTGGTGAAATCCGCAGGAACCACAGGTCGGCCGCGTATGGTGATTATGTGCTAGACTGTTGGGCGTATGTGTGTTGCTGTTTTAAGATGTACAGCGTCGGCACTTTCTACGTTGTGCGGGGCTTGAGGTAAACAAGAGAGCTCGGGGCACATACATAACACACGCGGAACTTAAAAGCAACATATCAATAGAAGCTGATTTGTGAGCATGTAAGCGTGTTGGGTGTGTGAATGTTTGCGTCACATGGTTTCGGTGTTTTTGTCAGGGTATGCCCACGCATGACAAGGACGGGAAGGAAATAAGCAAAGGACAGCTGAAGAAACTACTGAAGCTCTACCAAGCGCAGCAGAAGAGATACGACGAGTTTCTCGCCTCTCAAAACAAAGAGTCGTAGCATACGAACAGGACCACGCCATGATGCTTGCTGGGGAGTTGCACGGTGACCTGTTGCGCACCTGTTGCAACAGTGGAGATCGCACCTTTTAAAAATGCCAATTTGTTCTCGCCTCGGTGGAAAAATGATGTGTCGTTCGGATGAGACGTCGCTTTTGGACCAGTGGTTGGGGGATGGTGGGCGGGGGCGACGCGTGTGCTCCGCTTGGGCCCTGCAAACGTTGCTTTAAGTCGGGAGAACTCCTGCACTGCGTTGGGTTTGTGAGCTCTGGTCAATATATTTATGAGAACCATTGATGCTTAATGCGGTGTTTACAAATGATGAGCTGAGAGGTTCTATCGGTGCCTGCTAAACGATTGAGCGGGGTTTTCGAGGCGGGAGACCACCAGCGCTTTGCATAGGTGGCGCCACTGGAGCGGTCGCCAGGTGCCGCTGTCAACTGGCGCGCCGACGCTGGTGACGGACGAGCGTGTACTAATCTCGAGGATCGTCACAAAGGTACAGGCATGAGCGGTGGCATCAGTAATCATCAGGCCGTGATTATTACAATTTAATGTAAATTGAAACGACCAAAGGTTAAGCGAAGGAAAAGGCATTTTAAAAATCAAGCACTAGCGTGATAAAAACTGCCTATCAGGATTATATCACGTTTCTGGCTGCGTTCGCCAGCAGGGGAGTAAGCGATAACTGGCAAGTTTAAAGGAAAGCATAACGGCCGGTTGAAAAAATGGTGCCTGAAAAACTGCTAAAGTTGCGAAGGTCATGGTACAATATTCGCGGAGTGACCTCAGCAGCCGTTACGCTCACAAAACCCCTCATAGTACAATTTGAATGAAAGAAGGCTAGAAAACAAGCAACGAGCGTCGCGTAGACGGTAAAGAGGCAAAAAGCTCCCCAGAGACGGTTAAGGGACGGAAGCCGGTGCGTGCAAATCTGAAGCAGGCCTGTGGGGAGGTAGGACGTGAATATCAAAATAGGCTCGTTGACGTTAAAAATAAAAGAACAGCAGTTTTGAAAATATGCTAAAAAGTAAGACAAACATGGCATGAATGCAATATTCGACGAGTATGGCATGACCACGCGTGCATCGATGGAAATCGCAAGGTTTTTGAGCAAGTATTATCAGCGAATATTTCATAAAGAGGATAGAAATGATATTATCATCCGAACTAGCCGTGCGGAGCAGGAAATGCTTCCTCTAACATTTAGTTATGGCGGTATTATGGTGCTGGATGACGGGGAGGAAACCTTCGTCTGGCCCATTTACAGAGGAGGAGACTCCAAGAAATCCTGCAATTACACACCAATGTTATTTACATGCATTTGTTGCGAGCTGATGGAAGGGATTCTGACATCCTCATTTGTCAGAATTTTTCAGAATTTGTCAGAAGAATGGAGGATTTCTCAGAACCAGGCTGGCAGCCACTGTCATCTTGAATTTTGGTCCAGTTTCAGTGTTTTTCTCGATGACTCGGAGGGTCGTGTGGCAATGTTTTCAGGGGTTTTCTATGACGAGTCCATTTCTATGATTATATTTCACTATGTGGACAAATTCAAGAGCCCATTAGAGGCCATTGAGGGCCAAATGAGCCAATATATATAATAGCCGTATAATAGCCGTATGAGCCAATTGAGGGCCAAAGATCAAAGATGATCACGAACAGCGAAAACCACCTAAATTCAACGATATATGTCGTTCGCTGTCTTCTCATACCATCGTAAGGGAACCACTCACAGAACCTGCATGTGTTACGAACTATGATAATATAAGCATGTGCAGTGTACAGAACGCATATACTTAAAGAGCACGCTCTTCAGTTGGTTGTGTACGTGCAATCGCCATCCTTACGCTTCGTGTCTGAGACCCTGTAATTCAATCACTGTGAGCTTTTGTCGGAAAGCTTCTATGCATCTGGTTTTATGTAGCTAGGAAAGCCAAATTGGTTTGGTTGCTACTTGTGCAACTTAACACTCTTAGAATTATTTACGGTGGCCGCTGCCATCTCGAATGATGGTCCAGTTCGAACGTTTTATTTCGGCAAGTTGGACGCCTTTTCGGTATCGCTTTTAGGGATTTTTCGATGGCAGGGAGACAATCTCTGCAGTTGTCTTTAAGGTATGTGACCAAATTTAAGGTTAAATCGGAAGTCAAAGGCGAAACTTGATCATGAATCACCAAAATCCCTTCTGCTGATTGATATATGCCATCTGTTGTTTTTTGTACTCAAAGTAAGTGTGCACCTCGCAGCAGCAGCAGCTTGTTATCAATTATGATGACATGAACATGTGTTACATGCACTTCGTAGGAATTAAAGGAGTTTAGAATGCTTACATGAACATGTGCTGTGATGTAAAGTGTCCCCTCAAGAAACTCTTCGCTACCAAGCGATACGCATGAGTGGCACACAACTCTGCCAGGACGGGATAGCTTACCTCACAAATCATGCTATTCTAGCTTTATATCGTGGAGTAGAAAAAGTAACGCAAGAAATCTTTGAGTGTTCATATCGCGAACTCCAAAAGTTACCTTCGTCCCACTGTAGTGACTTTGACTTGAAGTGTTACTTGACTAGTTGACTTGAAGTGATGATATGTCTGCTATCTAGGAAACAGTATAAGCCGAAAGACAGCCATATCCACGCAGCTGGGGATAGGTCAAACATTGTACACAGCGAATAAGTATCCTAAAATTGCGTTCAAGCAACAGTTAACACGCGCCCGGGTGAGGGAGTCAAATTTCCCCCCCCCCCCCCTCCCGAGGGTTTTCCAGAATGGTTTCCGAACGGCCCAGCGTAGCCGCGCCAAATTTTACATAACTGTAGACAACTGAATACCGGATCGTTTGGCGAAAAAATTAAATGCACCTTGTAAGGTCGCTGACCTTCGGCAGGTCAAAGTCAGGCCATGGTTTCAGCGAAGCCAATTTTTAGGAATCGTTCAATCTGATGCAACAACGGAGTGTTAGACGAAGCCATACATCTCTGAAATGCTTTCGGAGACAACACAACAATTGAATGAGTAAACTGTATTGACCTAAGGTCAGGTATAAAAGTCAGACCAAGGTCAAATCCAACTTGCTTTATTACTCTAGGGCTCGCTGTATGAAATAGTTTCTGGTGGTCATTTCGAATTTATTGATAGCAGGAGCCATATTCCACATCTTCCATGGGCGTCTTAGAGGTCAGAATAGGTCGTTGACCCAAAATGATCCAGGCCAGCATTTGGTTTTTAGGAGTATACTGCCAAGCGCAATCTTTGTCGGTTATTTGAACGCAAAGCTCAGAGCAATATTGCATGATTTTGGTCGCCACAGCCTTCAAAAGGTCGAACAAAGTCACTGACCTTGAATGAGCGTTTGACCTTTTGCTTTGAAGCAGTTATCTAGGTTCTGGGGCACTTTGGAGACCAACCTGCAATTTGACCTTGTTTGACCTTATTTAACCCGAAAATCACGACCTAGCAACCTCAAACTTTACCTAAGTGAATTCACGTGCGGGTCGCCATACCTTAAAAATTTGGTACATCTAGCTCCCGTAGTTCTCGAGATCTTAGGAGGGTCAAACTGACCTCCCACCCGAGCGAAGGGTATGCAGTCGGCCACCCGGGCGCGTGTTAAAAAACCTCTGGGGCCAGCACAATGAGGTACATTCTCAAGGCAATGCTTCCCTATTTCTTCGTGGCAGGTCAACTATGCTTACTAACTGAGGTAGGATGTGAGACAGATAAAGCACCTTCCCCAGCCTGCCAGGGGGATGGAGCTACTGGCTGCCGCGCACGCCTGGTGACACTCGGGCCAACGAGCCGCAGCACCAGCAGACCAGACGTTGGTTGACTTCGGTCAGCAGCTGTACCACGTCGTCTGGCCAATTCCTTGGATCGCATGAGGCCTGGCTGAAAGTTTAGGCGTTCGACTGGCTCACTACGCTCTTAGCCCCATCCCCTATGAAGCTTTCCCTTGCCCCCCCCCCCCCCCCCCGCCACCCCCGAAGAAGAGAACCTAGAGATATTGCCAACTTCGGTTGGAGCGTCAAAGTCTCCACCAACATACCGCCCATATCAACAGCAGTAGCTGCTCCCGAAGCACTCCTAAATGTAGTGACCTGCAGCTTCAACGTTGAAATCCAGGCATGCAGCACTGCACGCTGCAGCTGCAACAGCCGCAGCGAAGGTGTTTAGCGCACAGACTACAAAAAGCGTTAATGAGAATTCGCATGCTTTGGCCGTTGTTCTAGCAGACAAATGAGCATTGAAGACAACGAACGGGAACTGGGTGTACAAAGTGATGATGGCTATGAAACGCAAGAATGCAGAAGAGAAATGTGACAGGTTCTGGTTGGTAGTACTGCACTCAAGGTCTCCTGGACAGCTCTGGGAGCGCATCTGACCGGTTAGGAGGGCAGAAATCGCCTCCGGTTATCCTGAGTGCTGAACTCGGCCTGGAGATCACAGCACTCTCATGGAGGGAGGCTCACAGACGGACGAGTTTGGTGCGCACGCCAATCGAACTGTCACCTAATACGGCCAGAAGGTCGGTGCCGTACGAGCGTCAAGCGAAATGGCTTAGAGACCTGGTCCGTTTCTAAACAATTCGGAACACAGTTTGATATTTTTTTCTTATTGTGGTCTATTTCTTTTTCACCAAAGTTTTCCTCGGAAACAAAATAGTTTTGCATAATCTATAAGCGTAATATCACCTGCACAATCCGGGTGATCCACGCCATGTTTTTTTTTTGTATCGGCTGACCAGGAAGGTTTTTTTCTCATTTCTTAGCACGGAGTAACGCGGCCGTCTGGCCCTAATGTTCATGCAAATTTCCTTTGCCGTGGCTGGACGGGGGAGGCAGTCCTGGCCATCTTTTCATGGGTAATTGCCTGGACATAAAATAAACTAGAGGAAATACTGGGAGAAGTTCAGGAGGTGCATGTACAACATGCTCCTGTCCAGCACAACAAAGCTTTCCTAAACTAAATTTTGGCGCCAATAACCTTTGATCAGAAGTCTCCAAACCCATGAATTATTCAATAGGGCACAACAATAAGCTGCATCAATTTTCTACGCTTTATAGAACACATTAACATGGCATGATACCTTAGACATTTCTTGACAGTCCTCCGCAAAGTCACGTTCACGCCTCCAATCCGTTTTTTGTCGGCTCGAGTTGTTCATTGTTTAATGCAACCCAAACCTCATATATATGTTGCGTTTGTTTCCGCATCCAGTCTTGCTTTATATGTACTCCAGTTAAAATTGATAGCTTGTGGGATGATGCAATCCACGAAAATATTTAACGATTGGTGATTATGTAAAATTAATGTCGCCATCTCTGACAAACCGATGATTATTGTCATGAATCTGGTCTAGCATCGAAAACCATTCAGTGGCTCCAAATATCACGTGATCATGATCTTTATGTTGAGGTGTCGGCGAGAACGTAAAAGGTAAAGCTTCTCTGCACCCATGTTTAACATTTAATCACGACGCAAAATTCCAGACCCTTTTTATCGGACGCAAACCCCATACCGACGCTTCCGCGAAACCGCATTGGCTCAACAGCTTTCTTCAGTCATCACTTATCAACACCTCGAGCTCCTGAACGCAGCGCAGCATCATGCTGGTGCGGGCCGGTACTGGCGGGAGAGGGCCGCGTCAGGACGTACCCTCAGAGCTCCGTACCCCCCCCCCCCCCCCAGCCAACCCTCACCGCGACGCGGCCGGCCGCCCCACGCACACGGCTCCTCTTCGGTGACCCCAATCCACGCACAGCCGGCGGCGGGGTGAACGCCTCGCTCTACCGTCGCCCAGGGATGGGTGGCAGAACGCCGGGTGAATGGCTCCCCTTGCGGCCGCGCCGCATTGTGCCCGGATTCCAGCCGCCGAAAGTGCGCCACTCAAAATGGCCGCAGCACCGGCGCACGCTCACGCACTCACGCACACACACATACACACACACTCACCACGCAATAGCCCTTTGTGAGGGCGACATCTGCGGCCGGTATTCAAGGCTGAAGCGCGCAGAAGCCGCCGTAATTGAGAACAAAAAGCGGTTACCGTGTCGTAACATCGGTGTCCCCCCCCCTCCCCCCCCTGTCGCTGCCCTCCCCGCTCGCTCCACTTTCAAATAGTTATTACCCGGGGACATGGCGCGTCGAGGACGGAGCGCGCCACGGCTGTCCTCCGAGATGGCGGGGACAATGTAGAGGAAGGACTGAGCTGCTGAAGTGACGGAGAAACCCAGAAGCGACCTGAGCTCCGAGCCTAAGGAGGCAGAGCAGCGAGGAGAGGCCTTACCTGAGTGTAGGGGGGGGGGGGGGTCACATGTTCGTCATCTCAGCAGAGCAAATGATCGAAGAAGAGCATGGGCGCGACCTGACTCTATGAGCTGGTACAGGAGCACGCAACCGGTGACTTGGACAAAACAATAAGGCATAGGGAAGAACGCATCAGCTGACGTGATCCAGAGATCAGGATATGAGCGAGCTGGTCTCAATGTCGTAGCAGTCGTTATGTTCGGGAAAGGGCCGGTATGCATTTTTCAAAGAGTACAGACCTGTGGTCGTGTTAGTGTTTTTATTGACCTATCCTATAAGATGATTTGGATCAAATCATCTATAGGGTGATTTGGATCTCGCATTGAGGGAAGAGGAAAACATCAACACGGCTGGCAAGATTCCAAAAAGATAAAAAGGTGTAAGCATGCCTAAAACCATCATGTAAGCAAGCTTGGCGCCAGCCGCCAAAAATCACAGTAAGTACTACGGGCGTAATGTCTGTTATAACACACGCGGGCATGTGTTGCCGCCAAAAATGACAGTAAGGACTACGGGCGTAACGTCTGTTGTAATACACGCGGGCATTTGTTGCCGCCAAAATGACAGAGAGGACTACGGGCGTAATGTCTGCTGTAATACACGCGGGCATGTGTTGCCGCCAAAAATGACAGAAAGTACTACGGACGTAATGTATGTTGTAATAAACGCGGGCATGTATTGCCACCAAAAATGGCTAAACGATATGTAAGTGAGATCATCGAAGCTCTATTCAGAGACCACCCAGCTGAACTATTTACTCTTAGAAAACAGCAAGAACATTGTTCTTACGATGATGGTAAAGCATAAAACGACCCACACTTAGCTACCACAACGGAGCTTTCACGATCACCAAACCGCCACAGGCGATGGCGTTTCGCCGTCATAATTTTCTGTCCTTAGTCTTAGATTATAAATAACAAGATACCAAGGGTTCGATGCAAAAGGCACCTGGAACTGCGTCCTGCGACGCAGCGACCCCATCTGGGTGTCACTTGAACTACAGAGTGCACGCAGGCCCAGCCCAGTCCCTCGCTGCCCCGAGCGAGACGCGAGGCCGGCCCAGCGGCGCCGCTGCCAGCCGCCTGCTCGTGGGAAGCGCCGCCGGGCAATCCGCCCCCGGCACTGTCGCTGTCACAGCGCAGGCGGCGCACGACCCATATGCGTCCATCCCGTCCCGCGCCCCTCCCCCACGCCGTCCCCAGGGTCTGACCCCGCGCCCCGCAGGCGCGTCGACACGCACCGACGCGGACACACAGTTCAGGGCCGCGCCGGCTTTGCCACGTTGGACACGATTCTGACGCGGCGCGTGTGCGTTGCGGCGTTTGTTACGCGGTGCTGTGACCTAGGACGCCGCCCTTGTGCCGTGGTCTGCTCCTGCGACCTCATCCTCATGCCGCGACCCGCTCCTCCGACTCCACCCTCAACCTATGACCCGTTCTGCCAACCCCACCCGTAACTCCGTGACCTGCTCCTCAGACCCCACCCTCACCACGTGACCCGCTCCTCCGACCCCACCCTCACCGTAACTCGTTCCGCCGACCCCACCCGTAACTCCGTGACCCGTTCCGCCGACTCCACCCTCACCCTGTGACCCGTTCCGCCGAACCCACCCGTAACTCCGTGACCCGTTCCGCCGACTCCACCCTCACCCTGTGACCCGTTCCGCCGACCCCACCCGTAGCTCCGTGACCTGTTCCGCCGACTCCACCCTCACCCTGTGACCCGCTCCTCCGACCCCACCCGTAACTCCGTGACCCGTTCCGCCGACTCCGCCCTCACCCCGTGACCCGTTCCGCCGACCCCACCCGTAGCTCCGTGACCCGCTCCTTCTCCGTGTGTCAAAGGCCACTGACCCAGCCCGGAAGCGCCGCGCTCCGCTGATGCAAGCTGCTGCCGTCGTATTTACGCTGGCGGGATAGACGTGCGAGATAGCGGGCCGGCGCGGGGCCGGTGGCAGGCGGCGCGGGCTGCCCAGCGGCCGCGCCTGCCCCCGGCCTTCCACGTCCGTCACCCGCCCGCGGTCAGCGGCCGCGCGGCGGCCGGGGTCACGCAAGAGTTGCCGGCTGCCTTGGCGCCCGCTCGCTCTCACTTTCACCGGCGCGACGGCACCACGCACTTTGTGCGTGCGACGCCCGCATACCCCTAGCCACTCCTCAAGGCTTGCGGTGAAAGTTGTTGACTGGCCCGACAGCCGGTGTGGGAGCGTCGCCGGCAGTCTGCGCCGGACGCCGCCTGTGCGCACCCCGTGCGTGCCGATTCAAAAGGCTGCGATGCGGCCGCGAGCGTGCGATGCGCCGCGCCGGTCCGTCGCCGGCTGCCGGAGCAAAGTTCAGGATGGTGCGCTGATAGCGCGCGAGGCGGTGGCGGCGGCGGCGGCGGCGGCGCAGGTCTCGAGAGCTGGGGCGGACTCGGTTCGGGCGGACAGACAGACCACGGCGTTGTGACAGGCGGCGTCGTTGCACGGGCAAGCTAAGGCACCACCGGTGCCGCCGCAGCCAGTGATAAGCTTGTGATGATCGTGGGTGGAGCGCGAGTCATCTCTGAACCCAGTAACATTTTACCGGGGAGGAAATGAATGGATTCCCTAAAATTTTGAGGGTCTAAGTTGGGCTTGCGCCATACATGTCAAATGTGATCATGGATCTGTGATAACGACCAAGATCGATGTCTTATGTTCTGAAGCATCGAAATCGAAATCAAAATAGCAAAAATCAAAGTTAACGAAATCAAATTGAATGAAATTTTCAGCACACTGGATAGGCTGTAAGCTCGAATGTCAACAAGTAGGAGCGGACATTGGTTCCATCCAAACGAACCAAACAATGGTTAGCACCCCGGCGTTGGTCATTTTTCCAGGTGCTACGATATGCTACGATATGCTAGAAGGCCATATCGTAGCTATTTAAAGTATACTGATGAATGAATCATGATACTGATGTGAGCTTTAAGTGCACGCATTATCAACAATGCACGATAAGATGTAGTCATACGCCGGAAATGCATGACGTTCCGCCCTTATTAACCGAGTACCTTCGTTTTATCAGCCGCCCGCTCCTTACACTGCAGATCTGCTGCAAAGCACTTCCCAGATGTGATCATAAGGAAACTTGGCACACTGGGGAAGTGCCATCGGGTTCAAATTGCAGCTCGCCTGTAGTGCACCAGCATGGCTTGGTGCCACGGTGCATTGGACACAAGCACACCTCTGCTCAGGCTTGTATGGACCAGTGGATCGCATCGTTTTCACGTGAATGGCTATACCCAAGACTGCTTTGAAGCAAATTTCATTAAGAGTCGTAAAACTCTCTTCTAAGTAATTTGTTTCGTTCTTTTTCTCATAACTTTTCCGTCTTCACAACTGCGTTCCGCAACACTACAGTCTTGAGATGAACCCCATGGAAGGCGATTAAGCGGTTGAGGTATTTCCATCGCTGCAGGGTGTAATCCCATTACGTCACGAACGAAGACTATGACCAGGATTGATAGTGCTTGCTTTAGTTGTTCTGGATTTCTTAACGTTGAAAGTTGATTGTGGTATCATTGCTTTCTTGGTATTTTAGTATCATTACTTCTCGTCTAGAAAACACAAAGCTAGAACATATTTTAGTGAGCCTTATTCCTTCCAACTGAAAGTTCCACTTATGAATGGCAATATTCACCTCGTTCTAAAACCAGTTTTCTTTTGAGTGCCTTTCCTGGGCCAGCAGATTATGTAATAACTAGCTAGCGGGGTTTAACAGCGCGTTGTGCATCTGAGGTCATTTAGCCTGTACACTTTGCATGCCGATTACTGAAGGCAGGACGGAGCCCCTGACCCGGACCCAGGCTCCAACCCACGACCTCCCGCACGTGGTCATAAGGTGAACGCTCGCTCTACTGAGCTATGTTGTTACCGGTAAGAAGCGATGGAAAGCGTGTGAAGCGTGCAAAATTTTCCTGCCGGCAGCGATAAACGGCGTTTTAGGTGGCGTTAGATGCTGGCCGCCCCAGGCCCCATCTTTGGCGAGCGTAACACTCGAAAAGTGTATCGCAAAACCTTTTTTAACTGAAACCAGAAGCCATTGGCAAAATCAGGGCGAGGTTTGGATTGTGCGTGTACTGATATATGAGAAAATTCCAGCATGGGCAGAATGAACATAGATGACCAACGGAAATGGTATTTTTCCGCTCCCGCCAGCCCATGTCGTGTGACTCAACGCACGTATTCCAGATTCTTGGCGCCCGTTGTGTCTACGCCATACCTTATTTGACAACCTTGTAGGTTGAGATCAGAGGTGCCGTTTTCTGAAATTCCTTGTCCTAAGTCCTATACAAAGTCCTAAGTCCTATACAAAGTCGTAAGTCCTATACAAAGTCCTAAGTCCTATACAAAGTCCTAAGTCCTATACAAGGCAAAGGATGAACCAGCTGCCGTCTAAAAAGTGTCCAAAAGAATCAGGTTTTCCAAAAAAATTGATTTAGCTTTTGAATATAGAAATACTACCTTCAACCAATAACCACAGTCATTACTCATGGAATGAAAAAAATGGAGAATGGTCGTGAGTAAGTATGTGTCTCAAGCTTTTGTGAAGAAAATTTTAGAGTGTATTTCCGGATGACTAAGCGTAATCCGTACACAAGGGCAAAAGTGGGCACCGTAAAACGGGGATCTTGAGCTTGTACGAAACGCGGGTGTTGGGAGAACCAGTGCTCGCGTTCCCACCTCAAGTTATAAGTCCCGCAGCCCACGGCATATGAGGTATTGCACGCGATAAACGTTTCTATCTCATGTTTAGAAAATAAATGTGTTCTAGTGTGCTCTTTGAATAGCTTGCATTTTTGTTCCAGAATAAAGTTACTTTGAAAAGCAAGCAGGATTATATAAGGTAAGATACATACCGATTTACGGCATGACGGACTGATATCGGCTGCCCAAAAGAATCCAAAGATTTTACCTTCATTCGTTCAATTTTCATATTGGACCGCGGAAAATTTCAGAATTCCAAAAATTTGGAATCCAATCCTAGCTGAAATCAAGCCGGTCATGAAACCCTTTGATGTACCCAGCCCAAACTGTTTTGGCCGGAAGGGTCTTCCGCCAATTCTGTGAGCAGCACCTGAATTGTCACGATCTTACTTATGTTCACTGCAGTCAGATAAGGCTGTCAGATCGAGAGCGCCGCCAAATAATGTAAAACAAAGCTTCTGACATGGCTGATAGTGAGTGATGAAGGAAAGATTGCAATAAGGAGACTGTTTAAAGCTGAATACATGGTCCCTACTACATCAAGCGAATCGTAGTTCTCAGTGCCACAAGTCACAAAAGTCGTCGCCACAATTTTGGAGGGCAACTCTTGGCTTGCTACTTATTTCGAGACCAGCAATTAGATTCTTATCTTTTAGGGCGTTATATCAAAAAGGCCTTATAGATACCGTTCTGGCACAGATAGTATCGTAATTGGGGCATGCCTCTACTTCTAGTTTATATTTACATTGTTCACAAGCCCTCCCTCAGTGACATCTGATGCCCGTGCCTATTAATATCACCTCCACTATCGCATGGTAGATTCTGGAGGAACCTGTTCAGGAACATCTTTCCCACGCAATCGGAAGAAGACGTCCCAGGGCCCACCTCTCCCAGGAGAAGGCACCAATGCCGTCTCAAAGAGTCTTCGATGTCGCACCCCTGGCTACACGACAGAGGCCCCCGGGGCAAAGGGCTCCTGCCGCCGATCTGGGACGGGAGCCTCCAACGAAGGCCGCCCCGGTAGCTGTTCCCGCCACACCAGGCACCGGCACAAAGGGCGACGCCATCTTGTCGGCGCCCTGACCCCGGTATTCGGGTAAGATGAATGGCCGCGCTGGCAGAGGACGCAAACCGGGGCCGGTCACCTCACGCATGTGCGGCTGACGCTACAGTGGAGCCCGCGACGCTCACACGCGCACGCAGCCGCGCCACGTGGTCACGCGGCCGGCGCCATCTTGGATCGGGCGGCGTCCAGCTCTGGAACATGGTTTGCCGGCTTGGTCGCTCCGGTTTCACGCCACTGACGGGGCGGAGGGCGGAGGAATACCTTTGAGGTCAGAGAGGCGTTCGTTGCCACTTTGGAGAGCCTTCCAGCAGACCCAATGCCCACGTCTACGCATTATCAGCTCCTTGCGCCATCGGCAATGAAAAAAGCTCAGGAGCGACAAACTGTCTTGCGTCCACCTGGACGCAAGACGGGTAAAAACGGGTTGTGATAGGCCGACATGAATGTAACTCTTGGCTGAAGCCGCCGCTTAGTGCTGGCTGTGTCACCGGCGCTGGCAGCCGAGCCCGCTGGCGGACGTGGCCGCTGCGGGGGAGCGGGGCTCGACTGTACCGTCGCCTCAGCCTTCACGGCCCCGTCGCCACACGCACAACCCGCGGAAGACACCGCTGCGTACACTGTCTGGCAGGCGACCCCGGAGTGGCCGGCGCCATGAAGCGCCGCCGGGCGCGCCCAGACTCGGTGCCCGACTCTGTACCGAGCAGGAGGTAAGCGTTGGCCGCTGTACCGGGCCGGAATTTTATCACTTGTTTTGTAAGTGGCCGGCGTGGCCCGGGGCAGGGCCAAGTATAGCCGGCCGGCGCGGCGGCAACCGGCGGCTCGGTAATGGAATGTCGCGCGTACTGAGGTCACAGAACGGTGCGGGGCGAACCGCTGCGTCGTCTCAGCTTAATGAGGCCGCGCTGGGCTGCCGGGCCGCTGGAACCGGGCGGCGGCGGGCCAGCGATAGAAGAAGGGCAGCTGTGGTTCTCCGTGGTAGAGAAGGCCGTGGAGGGCAGCGGGGCCTGCCCAGCGCGTCCAGCACGATCGACGGATCTCTGACGCAGCTTGAGAGCCAAGGGTTCACTCCTATTGAAGTCTTTGGATCTATCAGACACCTTGATGTTCTTGGAAGAAGGATCTCCGTGGAGCCCTTGCCATTCCTTACCTTCGCACGGATTTCATGAAGCTGTAAGTTTGGGCAGAGAAGTTTCCAACGTCTTTTATTCCTTTACCCTGACATGTGATGAACAGTTGACGCAGCTTGAGAGCCAAGGGTTTATTCCAATTGAAGTTTTTGAATCTGCCACACACCTTGGTGTTCTAAGAAGGATCTCGGCAGAGCCCTTGTCCTTCATTCCTTACCTTCGCAGGGACTTCACAAAGTTGTGAGTGTGGGCAGATAAGTTTTTCAAACTCTTTTAGGTATCCTAGTTCTTACTGTCTCGGCTCAGGATAATTTTACAAGTAGGCTAGAATTTGGCTCAAGTTAAACATTTGCAATCGCCTTGAATATATTTGCTATTTGCACTATTTTGGGATGCCTTTTATATAAAATGTATGCAAAGAATGTCACGGACGTATTTCCTAAGAGAACCAGATTGGCAATGGACTCGATTAATCACGCAAATCGATTGATTGGATTGATCGCATCACTGTGTGGTAAGCAGGTGATCCCAACGGCGGACCTGGTTTCACCGACCTCGTGGAGGGATGCTGAACGAGACAAGAGGGGCACAGCTGCCTTTCCCCAGCTGTCTCGAACCTGGTTTTCTCCTCGGGTTTGGCCTGCGTCATATTCAGCACCGGGGAACTCACCTCAGGGCTAGTTGAAATAAGAGGCGAAACTTTGTTCAAAATGTCGGCCCGCGGCCCGGTCGGCCCAGGGCAGCCAGGAATCCAGCCGCAAGGGCCAGCTGTGCTACGGTACTGACCCGGAATCAACCCTCAAGTACGATGTTAATTGCAATTTGCATTTTGTTACCTCCCCTTAGTTTTGTACCAATGTATCTACTGTGCATTAATGCCATGCCAGTGTCATCTAATGTTCAACATGGTATGGCTAACACCAAGGATGCTGCTAAGACAGTGGGGATCAAAACGCCTGGGCTATGATATTTCTATTGTACCAAAGAAGATGTTTAGGCACGGTGATGTCAGTCTCCAACTACAAATGAAAAGGAAGAGGCATAATTTGAAATAGCCAATCACCAAAATGCACCAGAAGTTTATATATAAGCAAACCCCAGCCCATGCCTTCTAAAATTGTTTGCATCAACTGCTGGCTTCACACTGACTAGAGTAAAAAATGTTGGATATTTCAAGCCATGGGAAGTCTACTCAGTTCGTTACACTGTATGTAGCCACAATCAAATATACTTTGTCGCTGGCAAAAAGGGTTGCATGGGATGGATTCAGGCTTTGAAAATACAGTTTCGTGAACATCACGTTTGAAACGTCACGGGCGATATGAGTAAATACACTCACAAATAGAATGTGCTGAGTGCGAGCACCAAGACACGCCACGAACTATCGTCTGGGGTTAAGAGAAATGCCGCTACCCGGTACTTTCCAAAAGGGATAAATAGGCAGCTCCAACAAAAAAATCGGACTTACCAGGACATTTTTCGCGCCTTTCCATGTGTTTTTGTTGACATCTGAAATCATTCGGGACCTGGGACCGTAAAAAGGGTACAAAATGACATCCCTAGCACATTACAGTCGCGCGCATCGTCTAATGGCAGGAGTTATGACATCATCTAATGACAGGTAATGTTATGGAAAATCTGAAACGCAACTCTTTCTGGAACAGACAGGTATAATACCAGGGACCCGAACACCTCGTTCCGATTTCCCTTTCGGTGCGGTGTTGTTGACCCTGGAATCATGAAGAGCCCACCTGTTGCGCTTGGGGGCTCTTCGGTCATCCTGTTTTCTCAAGTTCTTGGAAAGGACATGTGCCTGAGCGGCCGTTCTTGGATTCCGTGCTCGGGGGGAGACACACGCTGTGATTCACACAAGCACACGCTGTGATTCCTTGTGCTGCTCTGAGAACGGGCGTCTGACCTGCAGCAGCGTCAGGCGCTGCTGCCACACTCCGCCACGTCCCCCGCTGTCCGGCCGGTGGGCGGTGCCATGCCTGGCCGGGTATGCCAACCCTTTGACGCGGGAGCTGCTGCGGCACAGTATACCCTTAAAAAGCCGACCGTCGGGCGGCCGGCGCTGCCCGGCGACGGTTACGGCCGGGCGGCCGACGCGGATCGCTTTCGGTGTTGTTGGAATGAATCTGGTAAGTGTGGGTATCATGAACCCATGTCGTTACGACGATGCATGCATATGTGTGGGCGTTCTCATTTCGACGCAATTTGTTGAAAGAAGCTTTGTTACTCAGCGTCCGTGTGTTCACCATAATCCAAAGTTGGCCCGGCTAGAACTGTTTCTGGAGAGGCCGATGGTCTACTATTACTGTTTGGGGACAACGGAGTAGTGGCATGCACGCGGCACTGCTGCAGGTTTGGGCCACAACTGAAATTTACGCTACCATTGCATACTGTCCTGTGACTATTAGCAGAACAAAAAGCCTAAAGATCAAAACAATATCAGTACCTCACATTTTGATTCCTATATATGACGACCGTTTAGTACATTTAGAAGCATTTTTTGGGATTTATCGCCTCAAACCACTAAGCTCAAGCTGTCAGAAAAAGGGTCTTCTGGCGGTGGAATTTCCTGGTTTGTTTGCCCAGAAAGGATTCCTTTCGCGTAGGAAACCGTTCGCCGCGCACACCTGTGCTTTGAGCCGCGTCGCCTTCGCCCAGCTCCAAACTCGCGTTTAAACCCCGCGGAGCAGCTGGCCGTCGGCCGTGCGCCGGTTTTGAATAACCCAAATTTGCCCGAGCCCCGTTAATCTCATGCAGGCGACGAAGGGGTTTCGGCCGCCATTGTGACCCGCTGAATATTCACTCACCACGCCGGCCGGGCTATGTAAATGGCAAATTTAACTTTGAATCGCCCACCGTCCCGTGCGAACCTCGCTATTTTTCATAGACTACAAAAAGCCCGCTGATCGGAAGGGGGCAGTGTGGGGTGCCGACGCCGCGTCCGTGACGCGTGCCGCCGCTGCAGGCGGGGGACATCAGAGGCGCCGGCCGGCCCAGTGTGACGCCGGCGCGGCTGGTGACGACACAAGCCTTCGGTGGCCGGATACAGGACTGAGACAGTCTGCTCGGCGGGGGGAGACGCCGTTATCACCCGCTGTGGCCGGATACAGGACTGAGACAGCCTGCTGGGCGGGGTAGACCCCGTTATCACTTTCGAGGTTCTTCAACGAGGTAAGACAGGTACGCGTGCGCACTTGCGTCGCACGGATCCCATAACCAACAACAGTGGCGAAGCATATAGGCGTTGGGCATTGTCAGTGGTGTGCATGTAGATATTGGTCATTGCTAGTGGTGAAGCATGTGATGAGGCAAATTGCATGTCGATTGAAACGGAACAGGTTGGCTTCATATTTTGGAGTTAAGTCTTTGCTCAATAGAAAGAAAACCATAAAGCTACTGATACTAAGAGTTTTGTACCTCCATGGGACGAAAATGCAGAAGTGTTTGCATGATAACTGATCGAACGTAGTCTCAGGGATTGCCTCGAGATTTGAGTCCTTTTATGTGCAGCTTGCTGCAAATACGTGGAGCAAGCCATCCAGAAAAACAATTACGGCCAGCGGACTATGTTTCCCAAAGCATCTCAACGTACCACATGATGTTGTGACGGACCATACCCTAGCAAGAATGACCTTTCTGGCTAGTTACCAACTGCCCAGAAACCTGGGAATTCACTCTTCATTCATTCGTAATGAGGCAATCACGCAAGCGCGGCCTCTGGGACGTGAACCCGCCTGTCTGCGCGGATAGGTCAGTCTTCTGGCGCTCTAC
>NW_023596921.1:9099923-9122423 GCF_011947565.3 Pollicipes pollicipes | reverse complement strand
CGCATTTCATCAGTTGTTACATAGATGAGAAGGCTGCATAAGAATGAAAATGAAACGGTGGGGTTCAAATGCGTGAATTACTAAACAAGTTACGGAGCCATTCGTATAGGTATAGCGCACATTTGTGCATGGCACACAAGCCATGATTGAAACGATTTACCTCTCCGCAAGGTGTTCCGCAGAGAATAACATAAATCGCATCCATAATGTGTCTGTTCACTAACCAGCAAGGTGGGCGATGTACTGAAGGACATAGTATGCAATGACAGGATTTCATCCTGTTCTGGGCATTACAGATTTTCATATTCTGTCAGGCGTTTGAGACCGCCCCCCCCCCCCCCTCCGCACCCGCACTTCGATGCATAGGGCTTTTCCATGAAACGTCGCGAGGAAGCGCAATACACATTTATCACTCAAGAACTCAGTATCGAGACACATGCTGAGAAAGTTACATTTGTAGCAACAAGTAAAGCAATGAGCTTGTCTTGTACTTAGTGGAAAATTTTCAGCATAGGTAGCTCATTTACCTGGCGAGTGTGCACCGTCGCTTTTACATGAATTTAACTATCGCGGATGACACAAATGACTTTGCTGACGAGGACATAAGCCATTTTGAAGCATGGCACAAATAGATGCATATTTAAGTAGTAACTCGCTCAAGGAGACTTTTCTAATGGTAGCCATGGATTGCGTCTTGTGCGATGAAATAAAATTATCGGATTAAAGCCAGTGGCTCATGAGCAATCGTCCTGGCACGCCTTTCCAAACAGAACCCAACTTCCTTCATTTCTTCTTAAGCCGTTGTCTTCAACAGTCCCCTGCAACGGCAAGTACTTCATTCACGAGTGAGGTGCCGCTGTCAGCCTGGCAAGTAACCAAACATATGTTAAGGAGTTTTGCTGAATTCTTCTATGCAAATTAATGCGCACAAATGCGAGTGCTATCATTATTGTATCAGAATAGCACGCGCAGGCATGTGAGGTGGCGCAGGAAACACAATCATCCCGCCTGTTTGAGCATTTGCACCGACGAAAAGTTCTGTCTTCACTGTTCTCACATGAACGGAGAGAAATATCTCCAGTCGTAGATATTTTGGTGTGTATTTGTTCACAGAGCATCATGTTATCACGACCGTAAGATTCATGAATTAAGAATCAATCATGAATCTCGAGATCATGACCTCTCGATCCCGACCCGCACTTCCGTGGCTGAGCTTGACCCCGCGGTTGATCCAGAGCTTGTGTCAATAGGCTACGTAGCTCCGACACATCCACTTGTTAACGCCATTGCGTCAGTATATTTGAAATGCCGGATGACTATGCTTTTCCCAGCAAGCCGTATGCGATTGAGCACCAATGTCTACCAAACAATTTAGAAAGGAGTCCGTCTGTGGAAACAACTGTCGGTGATTTTGAGCAATCTCCTGCTTGTTTCTATATGCTTTACGTCAAGTAAATTTACGGATATCTTCAGTTTGGCACGGAAATTCTGTATCGTTGAAAGAAACATGTTGACATGCTAACAACTCTAGTTCGTGATGATGGCAAATAGTTTGCACTGCACTCGCCGCAATATCGTTACGTCACTCGAACAGTTTTGTGTTGCACTTCTTCGACTAATTTAAACCGAATCATTTCATTGTGCATTTTTACAGGCACTTGCTGAGAGCAGCAAAAGTGCAGGTCCTCATTGCCTCCACTTCGCGGCAACGAAGATCTTCTCTCACTGACCCTCTCTTGAGCTCTGGCGTGGTTTACTCGGAGCCAGCGTATATTTATATTCGTGCTGTATCGAATACCACTGCAGTGCGGCTGTAGGCGTGCGGCACCTGCATCAAGGCGGCGTTAAGCCGACTCTAGGCCATATAGGGAAAAAATAGGATCATGCAGTTTCAGACCAGTTGCTTGTTTCGAATCCTGTTGAGCTGTAGCTCAACTTTATATAAAGTTTATCGATATGTCGTGAGGACTCTGAGAACACAGCGCTGCCATCGACGCGACTCGCGTGGGATGCCATTTACGCGTGGTCGATTAGCACACACTCGTCATTCAGATATTATTCAAAAAGTCCGAAAGTATATCGAAATGATTGTTGTTTTTTTAGATTGGAATGCGTAATTTCAAGGTCACCTTTACAGTTCCGACGGAATAATTCGATCGTGCTCGATCACCCGATACCGTCTGGTCGGCTCATGGCGTGCTGCCGTGTGTGATCCGCCAATGTTCAAATTTCATTTGCAACCAATCTTGAAGAGATTGCAACGAATTTTCGATCGGTCTGAAGGGTAATGAATTGGCCTTCAACTGAATATTGTGTTAAAGGAAATCGAAGCTACCATGTTTTCAGAAAATGAGGTTATAGTTCAAGCAAACTGGGTCATTAAGTGTACCCAGTTGACCTTGAATGCTACATGGACCCATGTGTCAGAAAAAGGGAATTTAGCTTTCCGACTGCACTTTTTCTTAAAGTTTGCCAAAGAATTCTGAAACTTGCTATTCATTCAATTCTTTGAAAGTTTATCCATTCAGCTGTGACATTGTATACGGTGTTGGCAGGTAACGCACGAGACATAAAGCAACAGTTCTGTTGCTGACAGTGCTGGTTCCTTGCTCCGGGCGGCATCATACCTGATGAGATGGTTGTCTCAGCAATGCGGGCGCCCCCTCCCCTCCCCCTCTGCTTGGAAAAGACCCGAGAAGTTTAAAAAAGAAAGTGTTTTTAGGAAGAAAAAGGAATAGGAAGGTTTTCGGGTTTCCAGCATATCAGGTCCTCAGCATATCAGGTCCTCATGGTCAAACATGGTCCTCAGCATATCAGGTCCTCATGGTCAAGCATGGTTCTCAGCATATCATGTCTCAGCCGTGCAGCATCTCCTTTAGAGCCAAGGTAACCCCATAAAGCTCTGCCATGCGTCGTGGCGACATCCTCAAATCTATGTCGGCCAAAAATCACTCTGCCAGCAAAGTTGAGGATCTTTTGGATTCTATTTAAGTTTTTCGTCTGCGCGCCATTGCCATAAACTGCTAGACAGTATGTAAGCTGCGTAGCACCAATGCCGTCGCTACAGTTTTGATGACGCCATCTGGAAGGCAGTGCCGCATATGGGACGGGCCTATCAGCACGCCCAAACGCCGGTGGTTGAGCTCGGACACGTATGAATCCCAGGACAGGGCGCTGTCAAAGACCACGCCTAGGTTCCTTAACTCCGCACACGGTCGCAGCGCAGCGTAACGAAAAGTTGCGGTGAAGTTCGGAATAACGCGTTCGTTATGACAACTGCCGAAAGAGATAAATTGCGTTTTGGGTGTGTTCACCTTAAGGGCCAGCGAATGGAACCAACACCTGAGTGACGCAAGAGATTCGTCCAACTGGGAGAAGTCCTCAAGGTTATCCTTCGGACCGCTCACCAAAACCCGAGTGTCATCTGCTTGTTGAAAAGAACGTGTGCGTTTTCTGCGTGCCAAAACCGACTTCCAGAAAACTGAAACGAAGTGGGCCCAATGCTGGACCTTGGAAGACACTCATATTGTTGACAAGCGACCGTGACAGCACCCTTCGTCCGTGCCATTCATTCAGGTACACTTTTTGGGTGCTCCCCTGGAAAAAGGCGGCGAACCAGGGGGCCTCAATACCGCGCATTCGCAGCGTCTGAATACAAATTTGATGGCCGATGATGTCAAAACATTAGTTAAATCAATAAGGCGCAGTAGTGAAACCTCCCGCCATCGGTGACGCCAAGAATGCGATCGGAGACCGAAACTAACTAGGTTTTCGTCGTTACATGTGCTGTCCTGACATTCGGATTATTTTTCGGCGCTCAAAGTGCAAAAACCGCATCCATTTATCGTTCAAACACCGCGTTCGGCTGTCATGTACGAAGGTGCGCGACGGACATTGGTCGGTGCATTCATCGAATGCCACGTCATGATGGTCTATCGCCTCGTCGAATGCGGCAGGCCGAATGGTGCCGGGACGATGGTCAATACATCCTTTGACGGGTTGCGGCGACCGTTTATGTCACTGTGCCATGTCGTCACACATCGAACATATTCGTCCAGGTGGCCGGCGCCTGGGTCCCGCCAGGTACGCGGAAACAGATGACGTCACCGATCAGTGTGCGTTGGATGGGCATGGGCTAAACGATAGGGGCTCTTTGATCGAGGTGCAATATGCAATATGGTGAGCTAAATTTAAAGATGGCAAACTAAACGATTTATGAATCGCGACTAACAAGCAAACGTATCGTACATGGCGCGACAGGAACGGTCTCGGTTTGTTTCCGGCACTCATCTCACAGACATTGGTTGTTGCTGCGAGCGTTGCCTTTGACCGCACGAGCGTGATCTCTGACCGCACGATTCTTCCCCGATCGGCTGGAGCACCACGTCTCCTGGAGCACCACGTCCCCGATCCTGGTTGGGGCACGCCACGCAACACGTCTCCTGGTTCAAACCGATCGGAATGATCTCTCTAAGTTCCTCCCTTCTCAATCAGTTGATATCGACGCTTGCATTTTTTGCAAGACATATGGGCGTTTCGAGCGTAGCACCCACTTTAACTCGGGAACGTAGTAGAGTTCGTACTTTGGTCTGTCCAGCCACTAATAAACTTGTAATGAGTTTCCTCGCCAAATGCATTGCATAGGCACCAAAAAATTTTAAGATGGAAGCCGAGTAATGTTCGGCTGACATGCGTGCTGGTCAATCAGCGATCTTGCGAATATTCTAGCTGTGCAATCACTCCGGCGCCTTCGGCTCTCTTCACTCAAAACCGACGCTACTGGGTTGCAGCTCGTAAACTGGAAACCGTGGGCGTAGCTCTGGAGCAACATTACCAAATACCGGCCATGACATTGTGAAATATCAAGACACTCATTTCCAGTGACAACTTGCATCATGCTTCCCTGAGAACTGTTAATTGTTTTAAAAGCATGGTTCAAACTCGAAACACAAACACAACGCACCAAGAATGTACGGTGCGTGGTATTTCACATCAGACCACGCTGCACCTCGTCCTGAGTCATTTACTGGCGCATCATGGCGCTAACCAAGTGTCTATGCTAATAAAGCAGGCGTACTGAACAGCTGGAGCAAACTTGTGCACTTAGGCACTCCTGCGTAAACAACAAAGGACTGGAAATTGTCATGTTGTCATTTGAATCGTCACAACACCTGTGTTTTATCATCTGTCTCTGCCCCCAAATGGCAGTCATGGAGCTCCCCTTCGATCAAAAATATCACAAGAGCCCGGAGCAAGCCATGGCGAGTGACGAGAGGTCGTGTTTTATTTCACACAGCGCCCTTCCATTAGACTGCTGCTGGGCTCTGTTCAGACCATGGGGGCACGTGCCGCTCTGTTCTCCCTGCGTCGGCCGTCACTCGGCACGGTTCTGGCGCGGCGCGGCTGACGCGGCGCGAAGAGGGAGAGGGTGGCGTGCGGCGCCGCCAGCTGCCGGCCCGGCGCCTCCGCTCCCCTGCCCATCAAGCTTTACGGCCGCAGCGCCTTTGCATTTTGCCTTTTGGGGTCAAATTTAGGCATTTGGTTTAACATACTGTGAATACTGCGAGCAGTCAAAGGAGGACCGATTCGCCGGGCCGGCTGACGGCGCGGCTTTGGCGCTGCCTTGTGGCGCTGCCAAGCGCGCCTACACGCGAATCGGCGACGCGCCTTATTCAAAATTTGTAAACGTAGTTAGAACCCCTGGGAATTCACGGATTTCTGCGTTTTGGGCATAAAAGAGTTGTGGAATGGAGAGGGTTATGGAGAACCAAGCTGAATAGCCAGAACATCTGCTTCTCGGGAAATTACGTCGGGCCCTGGTCCTTGAACGGGAGATGAAGATAAAGAGGCACTGTGAATATGCCAACATTATTGATGGCGCTAGGGAAACGGGTCTTTCCATTCACCATATAAATATTGTAGACGACCAAGAAAGTTTCAAAGGGTTAGGAAAAACGGATAAACGCGTTCACCGAGGATTCACCTACCAAGTTAAGGATCGTCGTTAGGTTTAGACCTTTTTGACAATGGAAAACCCGCATATTTCAGCTATATCGAGCTATGCCTGGTGTGTTTCAACTGTGAGTTTTAAAATAATGGCAATGGAAACTGTTTCCAAGGGGAGACCTACGAAAGTTTGCTATTAAGGCATCCAGTGCATTAAAACGGAATATTGTGTTTGTTTAAGTACGATTTTGTTGTGTCTGAGAAAGACAATTAGCATCTGAATAACACTGCAGGTAATCTTGGGTCTTGGGTTAGGTCTTGGGTCTATGTCAGCCTCCTAATAAAGAACAGTTTCTGTAAAAGGGCGTGTTACAGTTCGACCCGCAAAACATCTGGGAAACTGCTTTCGACAACAAAAACTGCTTTCGGGTTATGAGGACCAGTTGAATTGGCCTTTGTCAGAGCTCCGTTGGTGTGACATCACCCATCAACGGCAGCCCGACCGCGCGGTGCGTCCCTGGGCGTGGTTAGGAGTGAGGGTGGGGGAGGGGAGGGGGAGACCCAGAGGCTGGCTCCCACGCCGCCGCAGCGCCCCGGCAAGCACTGCCACCTTGCGGCAGCGACGAGAAGCTCGCTCGCGGGCCGACCGGCCTCTGACGTCACTGCTGCCGGGCCTGGCGACGGCCGGGAATGAATGAAGGATTGGAACGGGGTGAGGCACGTCCTGTTCCGGCGCAATGACACAGCGCCGGCCCGGCGCCAGCTCGGCGTTCCGCCTCCAGTGACGTCAGCCGTCGCTGCATGCCGCCATGGGCACAGCCACGGGCCACCGGGCTTACGTGTCGCATGGCGCGTGACACATGCACACCCGCCCCTAACTCTCAGCCACCGGCCACCCCGACCAGCGGTCAGAGTGACAGGCGGGCGCGGCTCGCCCCGCCGGTGACATGACCCAGCGAGCCGGCGGCGGCGGCGGCAGCGGCGGCGGCGCGGACGGCCGTGCCGCCCCTGGCGGCGGCGGCGGCGGAGGGTTGGCCGGAGCGGGCCGTGCCGCGCGCCGCCGCCACCCGCCGCACACGCCCAATCAGTTGGGCCGGCGCCGCGCCCGCCAGTGGCCGCGTCCGCGCCAGAACCGCGCCAGCCCCGGCCGCCGGCCGCAGCCGAGATGTGAGTACAGCGCGCCGCCGCGGCCACCACGACCGGCCGGCCGGGTCGCGCGGCGCTTGGCCGGCGTCGCGGAGGGGTTGAGCTGGGCAAGGGGTTGAGGTTGGAGGCTTGGGTTATGTGGGGCGAAGTGAAGGATTGTGACCGGGTGGAAGGGGTTCGGAACCGGGGGAGGTATGTGGTGCTGAATGAATGGCACCTCTGCTGACACAGGCAGGAAGAGTGGTAGTCCTGTATATCTGGGAATGACTGACAGATTCCGATATAAGCAAGGCGAATGGTAGCCGCGTACATAAACAGGGCGCGTGTAACACGAGTGATGCCACCGCTACACGCAGCATGCTGGAGGGTTATAGCTGACGAGGCAGTGTGGGTTGCAATCGCTCCGAAACTTCATGCTCTTATTGGAACATAACGATGTGCCGGTTTTTGGTGGGGGTTCGCGTTGGTGTGGCCATAATGTGAGACCGGCCTCCCGTGCAGTCGACTTTAAAAAAAAAATATCACGTGAATGCCCCAGGACTCGGCATTCACGAAGAACGGCTACGTCCGCAGGAATGTTGACTATGGAGCGGGTACAGGAGTCTTATAGAAGGCGACCATTTTTTAGCCTTGCTGTGTAAGGACTCGCACTTAAGTCGCGGGGTAGTGACGCCGCCTTTTATTGCTCGTTTTTATCGGCTTACGTGGAAGATTCTTAGACTGACTCCCTAACTACAATGGAGGTGTATGGCGCGTAGCGTTTCTTTATGACCAACGCATGCAGTGATAAAGTCGACCCATCACTCCATTGCGTATGAGGCTCGATCTATCTCCTTCATTCCTTGCAAACTTCTTGCAATATGATTTCACATGATTTCGGCGACACACCTGGTTGAATGGGGATCGATAAGTTTATGACCTTCCAGGTTGGTCCACTTTGGCCACCGGTAAAATCACGATTAAATAAAAGGCATCTCAGAAACACGTTCTTCAAAGCCTGTGCCGTTTAATAGCGAGTACTAGATGCATCCCGTCGTAAACGTCTACCTGGGTTCCTTAGCACGGCCTTTTGATCGGTGTTTTAGCAGGTCAATGTATTGGGTCATTTTAGTTATGGTAAACGACCTTCATTTATGCCTCGAGGGAAGTCCTAACACTACTTTCAGTGGTGGATGTTCACTTTTAATATTTCGTGTCACTTTTCAATGTTCTGAGACATGACTGGCGCGCGAAGGAGCTGGAATTTATCAACCCCCTCCCCCTCATCTTCCGCATCGTCTACGGTATTGCGAAAACGTACACGCCGAGCATAACTTCAGCATAGCGTATTGGTTGGGGTTACGTTTTGGTTCAGCAATGCTATGTTCAGATTGTGGGTCAGAAATCATACATATTTCAGACGAGGTTTCTAAACCATTCAAGGTCGGATTGTACTACAGTCGTAATACGTCATCACTGAAGGGCGTCTTGATACCCGATAAAGTCCGCACCATACATAGGTTAGGAATTTTAGCATACAGATCTATGCGCGTGCGCGCGCCGCACTGAAAGCCTTGGAAAAATTTCAATGCATTGCATTGAAATGAGTTGCTCCGAAATATTTTGTCGAAACGTATGGCACAAAAATGTATTTGGTATGGATTGTTTCTTTTCATTTTGATCTTAAGCCGATAAATGTGCAAACATGAATACGGAACCCAATCGCTCGTGAGTACAAAAGCCGATGGAAAAGATGATAATTGGGCTCAAATTATCTCGTGTGCCCAACTCAATCAAAACAACTTCGAGCTTCTTGACTTCATAGCGCAGTGTTAAAAGACGAACTGAAGGTTGACTCACGTGAAGAAGCTTTCTTCGGTCCTCCCCATTAAAGGGCTAGTTTATTTGCACACATCCACCCATATCAAAGCAAGAAATAGTCGTATAAACAATCCATGAACGATACGAACCTAATGGCTGCACCTGGCATGCTCCGTTTCACACGTATATATTTTTCCTATATCGCTTTTAGTAACGCCATCACAGAAAAACAAATTCCCAAACATTCATGTCTGGGTTCAGTCAAACTTAATTTGATCAGCCTCAATCACGTGTGTGGGTGTGCGTGTCTATGTGTGCACGTGCGTGTGTGCATGCGTGCGTGTGTGCGTGCGTGGGATAAGCGTACTGCACAGACCAGCAGCCCCGGGAAATGGCTATGCTGCGCCACTTGCTTTTGATTGCCTGAATCAGCGATTGCTCTGAGTTCTTCCCATTTGTGTTTTTTTTTAAAATTCATTGATGACCTTAGACCCATGACATTCTTTTTGAGCTGATATTTCTAGTACGCTAATCATTATTGATAGAGTAGGCGTAGCTCCTGCTCCCTTTTATTAGTGTGCTTTGTGGATCTCATGTTTTCCAACAGTTATTACGAGAGTGCAGGTAGTTGATAGATCCTTCAAGAAAACCAGTTAGCAAAAGTCCCGCAAACTGCTTTGTTAAAACTTTGTTTTAGTACGTGAAGAAGCCTTGCTACCACGACCAGGCTGAAAGCTTTACCTGCGTCGGCAACGTAAAATGCCTGCCCAATTGTTGCTGCCGGGTTGCCCAGTGGACACAAAGCGTGCTTAGGCATGATGGTGGGAGACCTGCCTCCACACGGGAACCTGCATTGTTACGGGCGCCTGAATGTAATTGCAAATAACAAGTGTGACTACAACTGATTGGATCGAAGATATTTTCATTCGTAGTTATCATACAAGTAAGTAATCTCTTGCTTAGCAGATCGCCAACTGTGCAACGACAACCGTTTGCAACGAAACTTTGCTTCTAATTTATCCGTAGAAATTTACATCACGTCTTCTCCCAAATTCATATCATGCTCTCATTTGTGACATTTTTCGCTCCTTTAAGTATAATATTCTTTCGTACTATTTACCTGAACATGATTCCGGCATACGCTGAGGGGGGGGGGGGGGCATTTCTACGTGCGAGCATTGCAGCCATAGTATACATACTGGTGTCACCGCGCGCTGCGACGAGGCAAAAAGTGCAAAAGGAGCAACATTTGCTTATTCGCCGAACTTTAGGTTAAGGGGCTGCTACATACTCAAAATTTTCCTATCGCTCCAGAAATGATTAGTTTGAGCCTGTTTATTAAACTTCTTGGCTTATCCTCGATAATAAACTATGACAGCAATCGCCTTGTTGACACCTGTATGACAGCAGTTTGGTGTCAACTTGCCTGTTATCCCGACATGTTATCCAAACGCCTGGGCCATCATTTGGCGCGGACTGGGAGAGTGCTTGCCTGACAGGAGTGGTCTCTGCACTGCATGCCGCGTGCTCTAAAACGCATAATGGATGTTGCCACCAAGTCGGCGGCAAGCAATGCCACATAATTCATATCTGGCGTTCGTGAACACGATTCCAGATTTAACGGTCGTCAACTGGCTCTCAGTGAATTGCGAGATACGAGGTACAATAATGTATCCAGGAAGTGCATTTACTCAACAGAGAAACTGTGCTGTCATGAGCGGCCTTTTCTTTTTAAAAATAACAGTTATAAGTGAGTCTGTTTCATCATATTTGATGCTTACTTTAATATCTTATATGATCTAGGACTAATAGGATCCAGGAACCGGTGTTGAGGCTTTTGAAATAACCAGGCGGAACCAAGAATCCAAGATCTCATTTTCAGACGGGGAAGTGGGAACCAGTAACCATCATTGGCAACCAGGAACTTCTGCTGCCAGATGTATCTGTCAAGCACCAGGGGCCCTAAAACGACAGGGGGACGGTTGCACTGCTCGCAACCGTCCCAGATAATGGCTTGAAAAGAAATTTTGAGAGGCATAGATAGTGGCTAGCGGCGTGCCTGTAGCAGATCGGCCACTTGATAGCCTCAGGGTGTGTTCCGCATGGTTTGGTCTTGAAGGCCCGGAGGCTGACTTCCTGTCGGGGGCGGTTGCCGCGTGAGCGCGGGCGGGCCCACATTGGAGGACCCAGGATTGCGAGGTAGTGAGACCCATTGAATCCATGAGCGTGTCCGAGTGCAGTAGGCAACATTCCCTTACATGCCAGGCATCAAGTCGTTCAGACTCTCCCGTGTTAAATCACCTTGAACGCAGGTTTGTTTGGCCCTATCCAAATCGATGCTTATTCTGGATTCAAATTTTTGCACTTTGAATTGTTCTCTTAGTTGGCTTTTCCTTCTCGACTTTGATCCTCTACGGCTTTTCCGATCCATTTTTTATCCCTGGCGACTTTTTGCCCTTTGAAACGTTTTCAACCTTTTACCACTGTCAATATCTACGATCTTATACCGTCTCTTTCGATTTTCCGATTCGACTTCCATCCCTGTCCACTTTTATCCTAGTTGACCTTTTGTCCTTCGACTTGTTTTGATTCTACTTAATACTTGTCGACTCTTCCCTCTTTTTCGTTCGTCCTTCTCCATTGTCCTTTTCCCTTCGACTTTGTGTTCGGGTACCGTCGTTTGATATCAGGCAGAAAGAGAGAGAACGTTCTGGACTTCTTTTAAGTCACAACTTGAGAGCCCTTTGAAGTATTCGTGCCTGTAAATGCTCCAGAGCAGGCACAAAGGACAGGTTTGCTTCTATAATCAAAGTCCTGGTTGCTTATTCTAAGAAACTCATTTTTCACGGCAAGCAGTGAAAAATATCGATTCACCGAGTCCGTCGTTAATCTCCCTTGTTTGACCTACCTCCTCCCTGTCTCTCTATGTGCGGCTCTCGATGCTGACCATGACAGGAGACGTTGTTCACACCGGACACTGTTCTGCGTCAGGATTTTGTGCGGTCATACCGTGCCCGGCAGCCCTCCATAATGGTTATCTTGCCACCCAGTGCTTCAGTGTGCCGCACCCTCCGTGACAAAGTGTGCGTATCTGTCCTACTGGCTGTCCCTCTGTTCGTCATCGTCCGATGATATGGCGGCCCGTCTCCCTCCACGTGACTCACCTGCGTCTCTCCTGTCCCCCTCCCCCTCCCCCACTCGCCCGCACACTGTTCGGCACTGTTCGAAGATACGGCATCCCGGCCCCGTCCACGTAACTCCCTGTGCGTCTCTCCTGTCCCCCCCCCCCCCCTACCCGTAAGCACACTGTTCGGCACCGTTCGAAGATACGGCATCCCGGCCCCGTCTACGTAACTCCCTGTGCGTCTCTCCTGTCCCCTCCCCGCCCCCCGCCCCACACGCGCATTGTTCGGCACCGTCCGATGATACTGTGTCTCGTCCCCGATGATGCGGCGGCCGTCCCCTCCGCGTGACTAACTGTGCGTCTCTCCTAACCGTACTCCGCTCACCACCGTCCGAAGATACGGCGGCGCGGCTCCCTCCACGCGGGCGGGCGAAAGTCCTCGCCGCGCACCGAGTTAATGAACAGAATTTAGGTCAGGCAGAGCTCGCTGTGCGTGTGCGTGAACTGGGCGGCGCTCCTCCGACTCTGCCCGGCCCTCGCGCTCTGCTCTGGCGGCCGGGTGCCGCGGACGGGGCGAGCCAGGCAGTCACAGCGGCGCGTGGCCGGGGCCGTGGACGCGCCGAATTTGTCGTTCGGTCGTTTGGCAAAATGTGTCTGAATTTTGACAGATTTGAACTCTGTAATTCAGAGCGCGCTCCAAGGATTGGTTCCTCGAATTCGTTAAAATGTTTGATCTAGGCGTCTTCATCTGCTGGTCTTTCGGCCACAGTCCCCGTCACGACACTCTTATTTATGCTTGTTCGATATATTACCAAGGTACGTGATGGAAGCGCTTCCATATTCGTATGGGGGGTTTGAACGGACATAGCCATCTTGGAGATCATTCGGTGCAGCTCACAGCTCTGCCTTCTGAAGACCTAAACGCGTCTAGTTTAAGACCTAAAATCTAAAAACCTTAAGACCTAAACCCGTCTAGCACGGTCGCGAAGGTGTATAGACTATTTCGGGAAGAGTACTTCATGGTCACCCAGGCATCCATGACGCCATAAGAGGTCATTCAAATCCTACGATCCCATTACCCATGCGGCGATCAAAGCCAAGAAAACTGTAATTGTCGAGGCGCTTGCGTCTGGCGTTCGTGAGCACGATTCACAGATATGACGGCCGCCAATTGGCTCGCAATCATTGATGTGCAAGGCACACTGATGTATTCAAGCAAAAACGTATTGCGGAGTTTGTTTGCTTCACAGAGAAATTAAGTTTTTTGAAAGAAGTCTTCTGAAAGAAAGCAGTCTTTTTCGTTTAAAACTATAGCAATAGTCAGAAGTGAGCTTATTTCTTCATATGTGGCGCTTTCTTCAATCACTTCAAATGTGGAACGACCCCTGTAATATAGCCAAAGCAGATAATTCCATTGCTTTTTATCCTATCCTCACCGTCGACTAAAGACAAAATCTGTGAAAGTAGTCAGGAAGCTCATGAACCTGGCTCAAGGAGTCAATAGCGATACTTTGAACGTTGCTACTAACCATGTCTCCGACATTTTGCTCTGGTTCACTGTGGTTGAATGAAATGGACTCACAATGTTAACAGTATGTTGATGACGTAGTAGTGGACAATCGGCGGGAAAAAGAAACAGAAAAATATTTCATCAAAACTTGCAACAAAACAAGCGAATAAAAATGGGGTAGTAAATAACATGTTGGTCTCAAAAAGCTAATGGCAAAATGCAAATGGAGTTGAAAAGTACATGATTGCAATGATCTACTTGACACTAGCACGACTAGAAATACTTCAGGTGCGGGAATATGGCCTTCAGTCACAGGTCACGTTGAATGGCTTTCATTTTGATTTATCTAGCGCAGACAAGGAGCTCCCGTGCGGTTTGCGCTGCCACACCAGCACCTTCCCCTCCCCCTCCCCCAACTGAGCAGTTGGGGAAAGGGCGCCGCATCGCTCCCGGAGGCGCCCTGACCACATCCGGACCCGTTCACCTCTTGCCCGGCGCCGCATCCGGTCAGCTTCCGTTTCCGCATAGCGTCCGATAGCACGCCCGGGTCGGAAGGAAGGATGGGTTGTCGGCGGTCAGAGGCACGGCTGGAGTGACAGACGGAGGGTGCGACCGGTGCAGCCATTGGCCCGCTTCTGTCCCGGTCTGCAGAGATCGAGTCGAGTTGGAGCGATTGTCTTTCGTCGCAAGAGCGGTGGTAAGTCTCAGATATAACGTGTCCAGGAAAACAAATGTATCCTATCATTTCGGAGCAGTTATGCACATCTGGACTAACGCCATAGGATAAACAATAGCCTCCGTTCTCAGCAAGGGCTTCAGACCGACCACGTCTCATGCATCGTGCTGCATGCATGCCCAGCAGAGACATCGAGCCGATTTGGGGCATCAGGCAACATAACCATTTTCTCCAGCGCCTGACTGCCAGGTGCGCTGCCAGCTATGATGAGCTTCATGTTCCCGGCACCTCCAGGCCGACTGTGCTGGCCAGAAGGCGCCGGCGAACCCTTCCACGCCACAGATTCATTTGTCAGTCGGGCCGTCCGCCACGCCGCCTCTTTCGATTTCTCACACTGGGGCGGCCAGCTGGCTTGCCGGCGGTGGACGCGGGCTTTGTGGCCACGCTGCTCGCCGACGGCCGTGCCGCCCCTCCGCGCGGCCTCAACCCATTCGACGGTCGGTCGGGTCCCGCTCGGCGGCGGCTGCGTCGGCGTGCTGCGCCGCGGCCAGCCCCGTCAGGGCGGCGGGTCGGCCGGGCCGGTCGGACCGCGCGCTCGGTCACCGGCCGGCGCCAGGTGCCGCCGACAATGTCCTCCCCCGCCACGCCGCCTAATGCAGCCGGCTTACATTTGTCGCCCTGATTTATATATTCCGCGCGCCGCCAAAAGGGTTGGAAAGTGCACAAAAGGCGAGACGTCGATTTTTTCTGCCAAGGAAGGGTTGTCGGGCTGGGTGAAGGCTGCTGAAGTCTTGGAAGGGTTAGCCGAGCGGAGGTGCCCACTGCGCGCGGCGTCAAAGGGTCATTCAGTGGCAGGTGACGGGAGGGTCGTAATGTCGCCAAGCAGCACACCTCAAATGAATAACGGGAGAGAGAGAGGAGCTCGGAAAAAGAGGGAGGTAGAGAGAGAGGGGGAGGGGAAGAAAGGGAGAGGGAAACAGACGGGAAAGAGAGAGAGAGAGAGAGAGAGAGAGAGAGAGAGAGAGAGAGAGAGAGAGAGAGAGAGAGAGAGAGAGGGAGAGAGAGAGAGAGAGAGAGGCAGAAAGACCCCTCTTTATAAAAAGAGAGGAGAGAGAGGTGTATGAGAGGGAGATGGAGAGAGATAGCACGGAAGTGAGAAAGAGAGAGGGGGGGGGGGGAGGAAGAGAAAAAGGTTTAGTGCAAGCAAAAGTCAAGCAATATAACATATAAATCGAACATAAATCGGGGAGATTGAATGTAAAGGTGTGTGGTAGCCTTGAGATACAGCTTGGATTGGTAAGTCGTTTGTTTCATGCCGATGGCGTTTTACAACAATGTTCCATCGGACTGTGATGTATGTTATCACCCTATTTGTTTCTTTATTATTTCTTTTTTATATTACCCTATTTATGTTATATATTTAATTTATTATTTCTGCTCTTCTAGTGATATATAGTCAACCCCAGCCTGAGAGGCCAAAGTCCGAAAGTTTATCTTGACTTCAAAAAATTATCGGATTTCGATTTTTTAACTCAAGGAATGTTCTAAGAAAGCTTGCCTTAGTGATATTTGCTTAGGTTCCTTCACAGTTCAGTTTGTTTAATTTGACCGTCATTTGGGAAGACAGGGCCCGATTCCCCCTCCCCGCTGGATTCACCCTTAATGGCCTAATACATTGCTACATAATTTGCACAATTGCGGACACAAACTGGCTATAAAATATGCACAGACAAACTGTATCGCGTGATAGCAGACTTCCCGGTCGATGAGCCGGCTTGGTCACTGTCCTGCCAAGCAGCAATCGTCAACCTCGACAATGCGTTATGCGACAGTGACAGACAGACAGACAGACTCGACAGACAGTGTTTTATACATATACGCACGATAAGTCATTCTCATGGCAGCACGGGGCGCAGGCCTGTCGCGGCAAGGCGCGCTCGTGACGGGGATAACCCCAGCTTCATTGCTGCGCGCCGGAACGCGGCGCGGTGACTTGCGGTCGTTTTGTGCGGCAGCCGTCGGCCAGACCAAGGCCGGGGCGGGGGGCGGCGGCGGCGGCGCGGGTGATGCTGCGACCGCGCACACGCGTCCGGCTTGTCAGATAGTGCCTACCAGCCCGGCCCTTCCGCGCCGCGGCCGAGGCGGCGCAGCTGCGGCTGCCAGCGGCGCACCCGTTTGCGGGGACTGCCTGATCCGGAGGCGGCGTCCCTCCCCGCTCTCCGCGCCCGCCACCCGCTGCGACCCGTCACAGCGTCGTTGCGCGGAAGCGGTGACCGCGCGCAGCACAGCGTCAAGAGCGACGCCTCAGCCTAGGCGCTTCGAACATCGGTGACTGATCCAAGTTGTCACCGCCCGACCCTGGCGGCGCCGACCGGGCGGGGCGGGCGCCTCTGACCGTGCGCGACGCGGCGCGACGCGCACGCTTGCAGACATGTCATAGTGCGCGCTGGCGGCTGTCGCGCCACGCAACGCGCTGCACGCTCCACCCGGCGGCGACGGGGTCGCATAACTAAACACACGACCAGAGCGGGGGAGCCAAGGACGCGGCCCGGCTCCGGCCGCCGGCCTCCTCACCGATTGACCGTCGGACCGGTGACGGCCGTCGAGGAGCGCCGCCGACCGACCGTTGACGTCATCAAACAAAACAAACTCGTTCGCCGCCGGCGGCGCGCGCTTTTTCAGCAGCTCGGCCGCTCGGCAAAACATCAGCCCGAAATATGCAAACGCGGCGGCCCGGCGCCGACCGGGTGCCGAAAAAGCGGGCCGCCGAAGGTAGACGCGTGCGCCTTGCTTCAGCAGCCACACCCGTGACCTGACCCCACCTGGTGGTGGCCGGTCACCCCGCCTCCGGGGTGTGCAACGATGCGCCTCATGGCACCCTCCGCGGCCGAAGCTCGTCAGCCGCGCCCCCGCGGTCGCCGCCCCGCCCAGCGCCGCGGCGGGCCGAGGCGACCGGGCCGGCTGCAGCGTCGGCGCCGGTCGGCGTCGCGCCGGCGCCGACGCCGCCGAGGCTGGCCAACGTCGGCGGCGCTGGGGTAGGTCGGGTACGGCTCGATGCACCGGCGGCGGCGCCGCGGCCACGCCCCGCCCGTCGGCGGCCGCCGCGGCTGCGCGCCGGGCCCGCACCGACCGCCGTCGCCCCCGGCCGTCGTTCCGGCCACCGCTCGGAGGCGGACCGGGCCGGCCGGTCACCGCTGGCAGGGCGGGGTGGCTGCTGGCCGGTCACCGCTGGCAGAGCGGGGCGGCTACCGGCCGGTCACCGCTGTCAGGGCTGGGCAGCTGCTGGCCGGTCACAGCTGGCGAGGCGGGGCGGCTGCCGGCCGGTCACCGCTGGCAGGGCAAGGCGGCTGACGGTCGAGCGCAGATGAGGCGCTGCTGGGTCGGACGTGGCTGCATGCTCGTTGCTCTGTTTGGCTTATAATCTAGGGTTTCGTCATCTATCTTTTTTAGTCCTGGTTATAACCTCTTGTGTTTGTCAGCATGCGGCTACCACATAGATGTACGGAATAATGATTCCCGCCCAGTACTGTTATCCCTGTAGCGTAAGTCGCAGGTCTAAATTTCCGTGTACGCCTGCCCCTGTAACGAACCCCCCGCTCGGCCCCCATTGTGCGCCGCTGCTCCTGTAACGGCCCCGTTCGGCCCCCATCGTGCGCCGCTGCTCGCTGTAACGACCTCGTTCAACCCCCTCGTGCGCTGCTGCTCCTGTAACGGACCCGTTCGGCCCCCTCATGCGCCGCTGCCCGCGTAACAGCCCCGTTCGGCCCCCTCATGCGCCGCTGCCCGTGTAACGGCCCCGTTCGACCCTCTCGTGCGCCGCTGCTCCCGCAACGAACCCAGTTCGGCTTCCCTCGCGCGCCGCTGCCCGTGTAACGGCCCCGTTCAACCCCCCTCATGCACCGCTACTCCCGTAACGACCCCGTTCGGCTTCCCTCGCGCGCCGCTACTCCTGTATCGGCCTCGTTCGGCCCCCTCGTGCGCCGCTGCTCCTGTAACGGCCCCGTTCAACCCCCTCGTGCACCGCTGCCTCCCGTAACGACCCCGTTCGGCTTCCCTCGTGCGCCGCTGCCCGTGTAACGGCCCCGTTCAACCCCCCCTCGTGCGCCGCTGCCCGTGTAACGGCCCCGTTCGACCCTCTCGTGCGCCGCTGCAGCGGCGGTGCCGGGCGCAGCGCCGCACGCACCAGGCCGTCCCTAAATAAACAGAGCGTCGCGCGAACCTTGACAGCACTGAACCAGTGCCGCCGGCGCCCAGCGGCTCGAACCCTTCTAAATTTGGGACCGGTCGGCGGCGCGGGCGGGGTGGGGCTGGGCAGGGCGCGTGACACCTGCTGGCGCGGCCGGCGGCGCTGGCGGCATGGCGCACAACAGCCGCGGGAGACACGCACAACGAGGCGGGGCTGGTGCCCCGGGCCGGGCAGTGACACGGCGTGGCGATGGCTCCTGGTGCACCTGCACCCGGCGGCGTGTTGCGCGTGTTTCGCAGCTGTACTGATGGTGGTGAGCTCGCGCTGCACTGCTCTAGGACCGTTATGTCCTCTCACCCTGGATGCCCGACATGTGCTGCACCTGCGTCCGCTTCCTGGTGGTGTCTTTTGGCGGGGAAGGGGAACGGGGGGGGGGGGGGCGCCCGGTGCCTAGTTCGTTTTATCGCTTGCATATCGATACGGCCCGCCACTCAGAGGCACTGCCAGCCGGAGTGCTGCGCCACACTGCCGCCCACTATTGGGGTTAGTGGTGGCGCCTGATAAAGGGTGTTGACCCGCGCGCATGTAGCGCGCCAAAAATAGCGCGCGAGTCTGACGCCGCGGTGTGCCGGCCGCGCACGCCGCCGAGCGCGCCGGTTCGCTCATGGCAGACTGTCGCTCGCGCGAGAGTCGACTACCCGAGACGACCCGCACGAGCTGGGAGGCTCGCGCAGATACGCACACCCTCTTTTTGGAAAGAGTCTGAGAACGAGCTGGAGATTAGGAAAGAGACGCACAAAGAACTGGAAAAAAAAGGATGAGGCGGAGAGGGAGCTGGATGAGGAGACAGGAGACGGGGGGGGGGGGGGGGATGTGCGTGAGAAGGGAGGGGACGGAGAAGGGAGAAGACGAAGGATGGAGGGCACAGGGAAGGGAAAAAGACGAAGGATGGAGAGCGCAGGGAAGGAGACGATGGAGAAGTAGGAGGAGAGGAAGAAGGGGAGGAGAGCGGGAGGGTAACACTAACACGCGTACAAGGAAGATCGGGACGGGGGAGCGGGCGCAAGCGGTGTCCGTGATGCGGCCTGGCTTAGCTGATGATGAGCCAGTTAGTCAGGCAGTCAGGTAGTTAGTCGGTCAGGCAACAGTCCCCGCAGCCAGTCAGACAGTCAGCAAGAACTGTTGCGTCAACCAACGGACCAGCTGCCTGGCCTGAACCGGGCAGCTGAACCGGGCAACCAGTGCACCAGCTGCCATCGGCGAATCTGATGGATGGGCCATGGGGTTTCCCAAGATGACGGAAACGCCTAAATTTGCGCGTTTTTTGTTGTTGCTTGATTGCAGCTTGACTGACACCAACACCGACATTCGGATCTGACAATCCCGGCGGAACTCGACCCCTCCCAAGAGCCGATGCTGGCTCCGCCCCTGCCGGCCCAGTGTCCCAGCCTGCCGGCCTTTAGCGGCCCTGTGCCGGATCTGTACCGGCCGACGCTCCATGGCGCCGCCCGCTTCGCACGCATCGTTCGCTCTCTAGCCGCTCACTATCCATCAGCGGTGTTTTAGGCGAGCAGCGGCATCAAAGGGCGGAACGCCGGCGCCGCGTCTCCGGCACCAGCTGCGCCCAATCAGCTTCCTTCTTCCGGCGCGCCAGCGGGCGGTAAACATCGCCCGCTCCGCATTGACCCGCGACCGCCGCATCAGGTGGCACCGCAACGGCAAATCGCCCTGACGGAGAGGCGTATTAAACCCGTTGACATGTGCGCCGCGACAAACAACGCGGGGAAGACGTAAACACCAACTAACGGCGGCCGGCAGCCGGCGAACGGACGAAATTTAAATGCGTCGCGAACGGTCGGCGCGCCGCGGCCGCCGCAGACAAAGACTCGGAACAAACAGGAGAAATACGACTCGCGCGGCGCGTCTGCGGCGGCGAGATGCGACATAACTGGCGCGATTAGCTGCCGCTGCAGCAGTGGTAGTACCGCGGACACGCAGCGGCCAGTCGGGCGGACGGCCCGGCCGCGCGGACACGCAGTGCTGACGATGTGCCGCGCTGCCAATACCGATCATTATCTGTTACGTCATCAATGCAACCTGTCCCGGCTGTGTTTTTGTATTTTTGGGAGGCACGATTCGCCGTCATCCTGCGATAGCCAGAGACCCTGTGCTCCAGAGCTCTTACATATATGAACCGTCGCCCGTATTCTTTTGTTCTTCCAACGGAACCATAGGCAAACTGTGTGGGTGCAGATCTCCAGAGCGCCGAATTTTAATCGCTTTTTGAAGAAACCGCCATAAAACTCTACCTTTTCAACACTTGGAGTGAATAAGTAGCTCACGTGTTCATACATTCATGAACTCGTTGCGTAGCTTATCCATGTGTGAAAGCTAAGCTGTATTGCGTCTTAATTCAAGTGAAATGCTGTGAACGTACGCACTGCGGGAGACTATCCATGTAGCGATCCCGGAAGACACGCGTCCCTCGTAGCAAATTCATTGCAGACTAGTTACTTCCGTGCGCGAACAAATGCTGAGCTTTAAAAATTCGAGGTAGGAATGTAAAAGAAATGGCCCGAGAATATGTGAAGCTGTTTCATATCCTGCAAAAAAGTCGTGCGCCTGCAGCGGGCTAAACTAGCGCTCTCAGTGTTTCTTTTTATCTTTGTCCCCCATCCTGAAACGATACTTGCCCCTTGCCCCAGTGCAATTACGAACACGAGAATGGGGGGACAGTTTGATTGGAACGGCAGGCTCACGGAGATCAAGGACATGATTTTTAAGTTTAATCTATCACGAATGAAACAGCGGCAAACTTTCGTTTAGCTGGGATTGTGGGCTCTTCACTGATTAGGTGTGAACCTTTGATATGCTTATATGCAATACACTGTTCTTTTATGTTAGAATTCACGTTTGGTTGGTCCTGAAATGAAAGATGACAGGCTATGCCATGCGTTTTCGGTAGCAACATCTTCTTTTGACTGGAAGTATACGTCGAGAGAGAGAGAGAGAGAGAGAGAGAGAGAGAGAGAGAGAGAGAGAGAGAGAGAGAGAGAGAGAGAGAGAGAGAGAGAGAGAGAGAGAGAGAGAGAGAGAGAGAGAGAGAGAGAGAGAGAGAGAGAGAGAGAGAGAGAGAGAGAGAGAGGAGAGAGAGAGAGAAGAGAGAGAGAGAGAGAGAGAGAGAGAGAGAGAGAGAGAGAGAGAGAGAGAGAGGAGAGAGAGAGAGAGAGAGAGAGCGTTACATTCTTATTTAGGCGTTTGGTCCTGCATCAATTATCACCGATCAAGCTGAAATCCAAGTATCAAACGAGAACAAGACAGACAGTTAAAAATCGCAAGATATCTAATTGGTCACGCGTCTGGCTTTTGAATGTGCTATTAACGTGTCTTACAAAAACAGTGATGCATTGTTCCGTCGAATGTACACCATCTTTTTGTCCATTCGTTACTCATGAGTATAAGTCCATGATATATATATATATATATATATATATATATATATATATATATATATATATATATAGTCCATACAAGTCCACTGTAACCAGGAAGTGGAAGCTCGAACCAAGCGCATTACTTTGTGTTCAACCGCGGAGTCTGCGTATCGTTCCGTCCAGAGCCGCATGCTGTATGGGCGCAGCAAGGACGCGAACGCATATATAAAACCATGCAGCAGGAATGCCTTTTGACTGGCATACCATGTCAGCACCACGTCATAGGGACTTAGTTTTGACGTTTACTTCAATTTCCTAAGTTCCGGGGACGCAGTAAAGCATGCTGCCGCACCCTTGCCGTCTTGAGTTTGTGGTGGCCGCTGCCAGCTCCGCTTCTCCGGCGAGGCGCGCGCCTCCAGGCGTCGCCCATTAGCCGGGTTCTCCTGTGACGATATTGATTCGTCGCCAGCCCCCAGGCCACCGACTCAGGAAATCCCTTTATCAGCTGCCGCCCCCTCCCGCCCCTCCCCTGCGCCGCGCGCAGATGCTCTCGCCCCTTAGCGCGGGGCGCGGCGCGCATTGTTGTTGTTTGTCGGCCGCGCCACCGGGCCACCCCTTGCCGCGCACCCTTGCTCCACTTCTGCGATCCTTTCGCCGCCGCCGCCGTCTCCGGGAATA